>NW_009713322.1:41335-68207 GCF_000703405.1 Apaloderma vittatum | reverse complement strand
GGGGGGGGGGGGGGTGGGGGGGGGGGTTGGACCAGATGACCTTTAAGGTTCCAACCTAAACCATTCTATGATTCTATGAAAAGTAAGAATCGAAGCAGAATTGCCAAATGCTCCTAAGCTAAGCACTCATTGACTTTGGGGGCTGCTACTAGCTTCACTGGAACTTAACTACTTAAATTGTAAGCCAACAGTCTTAAAAAAGATTCTTCTAGGTCTGGTAAAAGTCCTACACTGTAATGAGAATCTCTTCAAGAAAACCTTGTCTTTACCGAGATCTGAAATACCACAACTATCACTAAGCTGGGAGCAGGAAGCAGCCACCGTACCGCTGACACAATGCTGCAAAAAGACTCTTGCAGGACAATTGCCCCAGAAGGTGCGCTCTATCTTTAAGACCAGGAAGTAGCAGAAGACCAAGTTCAGAAAGGCAGAATGTCAGTATGTCCTAAACCTAAAATCCCACAGCAAGCACTGAGATTTAAATGCTTACTTAAATTCACACTCACACGGAAGTGCTGTCTACATGGGAATGGATGTTAGCGTGTACTTACATACAGCTCTCCCTCCGAGTTGAACGTTAGGCCGGCTCTGCGGCTGAGACTCGGCACCTTAAGCCCACAGGAAGAAGGCTTGGCATTATCTTTGGTTTTCATACAGCTCTTGTCTCTCCCTGGTGTTTCAGAATCAAAGGGCCTGTACTTAACCTACTGTTTAACATTTCTCTCCTGTCTTTCTTTCCACAGTATGTGGCATTTGCCTCCCTATTCTTCATTCTGGTCTCCATCACCACCTTCTGCCTCGAGACTCATGAGAGATTTAACCCCATCGTGAACAAGACAGAAACTGAATTCATCGGGAATGACACCCAGGTGCGGCACTACAGGGAAGCAGAGACTGAAGCGTTTCTCACCTACATTGAAGGTGTCTGTGTGGTCTGGTTTACATTCGAGTTCTTGATGAGAGTCACTTTCTGCCCAAACAAGGTGGAATTTATCAAAAACTCTTTGAACATCATTGACTTTGTGGCCATACTGCCTTTCTATCTAGAGGTTGGACTCAGTGGCCTGTCTTCCAAAGCTGCTAAGGATGTCCTGGGCTTCCTCCGCGTAGTCCGTTTCGTGCGAATCCTGCGAATTTTCAAGCTGACCCGCCACTTCGTTGGGTTGCGGGTCTTGGGACACACTCTCCGCGCCAGCACAAATGAATTCTTGCTGCTCATCATATTTTTGGCATTGGGCGTCTTAATCTTTGCCACGATGATCTATTATGCCGAGAGAATAGGTGCTAAACCAAATGACCCTAGTGCCAGTGAACACACACACTTTAAAAATATCCCCATCGGCTTTTGGTGGGCTGTTGTCACCATGACGACCCTGGGCTACGGAGACATGTATCCTCAGACTTGGTCAGGCATGCTGGTGGGGGCCCTCTGTGCTCTCGCTGGCGTGCTGACCATTGCCATGCCTGTCCCTGTCATTGTGAACAATTTCGGAATGTATTACTCCTTAGCTATGGCTAAGCAGAAGCTACCAAAGAAAAAAAAGAAGCATATCCCGAGGCCACCCCAGCTGGGATCCCCCAATTATTGTAAATCTGTCGTAAACTCTCCACACCACAGTACTCAGAGCGACACTTGCCCACTGGCCCAAGAAGAAATTTTAGAAATTAACAGAGCAGGTAGGAAACCTCTTAGAGGAATGTCCATCTGACCGTTAACCTCCATCCCGCGTAGTGATTTAAGATTCAGCCAGACTGCTTTCTTAGAGCAATGGGTAGCACATTTATCCATTCTAGTCCCACCATCACACAGTGAATAATATGTGTGAAGTCTAGGTTGCAGGGACAAATGGTACAGTGGAGGTTGATCAGCAAAACTAAGGATGAGAGCACGCTCTAGGAGCCCAAACTTTGGTCCTGGTTAAGGGCAATACAAGTCTCAAGATATTGTGAAGAGCTGTTACATCTAGTGGAAGAATTTTGAGAGTTCTACAGCTATGTTGCTGGACTGTGTAATGCATCTCAGAGGCCCCTGAGAGCTGAATGCTTCATAGAGCAGAGTAGGAGCCAAGTACTCAGCAATTACAGAGTTTTCTGACAAAACAGGGCTGGAATTTGAAACAGCCAGATGCTTTCTCATTTGTTCCCGTTTGGGACCTTTCAGCTATTTTAAATGGCAGATATTGTACATCTCATTACAGAAACTAGGTGCCTAGTAAGTTGAAGGGACAACTATATACCATCATGCATATTCATGAGACATTCCTGTCTCTTTCTGATGATTAACTGCAAAGTAGAACAACAGCTCAAATTCTTGACACTAATGCAAAATGACTCACTCTGAGACAAGACTAGATGTAAGGATATTTATTCCATGGCATGCAAATCAATCTATTCTATAATATTCCACTAGAATTTAGCATTTAGAACTACGAAGAGTTTTGAACCACTTTTTCTAAAACATGCTCCTTTTGCAAGTATGGGTTGGTGAGTTACAGCTCTTTCAACCTTTTAGCAGCAAAGGCCAACTGGAAAAGGTCTGACTGGTCATGACTGGCTGGTCTGGCCTAAACGGTGATCGCCTCATAATGCAGTATTCTTATTTTTAATTACTTTGATTCATGTTAGCAATAGGTGAAACCAGAGCAAAATTAATCATACTAATTCTGCTGGGAGCGGGGAGGGAAATGGAAAAAATACTAGTCACCATGGAATATATTATAATATCCCATGGCTAGTGGTTAATTATGGGAATATCTCAGTTTTATGAGAATCCTCCTATAGCACAAAGTTACGGGGCTCCAATTTGATTATTTAAACCCCATAATCTACCTCTACCCATGGAATATCACTATTTATTCTATGGAGTAATTTCAAAGTAGATGACCATGTTGAAAACAAAGCCAACTTCATTTTTGGCAGATGTTCCAGCCAAGTTGCGTAGTAGACATTCTTCAGCCTATTCAGACTATCCCTCCTGTGTTGTATTAGAGAGAACAGGTCACCAGACAAGTGATTTTAACTGACATCTAGTCAAAAAGAGATGTTTTGAAAGAGCTAGCATATACCTATGATGGTCTTGTGTTATCATTTTTTTACTTTGAAGAAAATTCTAATTTGTTACTCATTGTGAGTGAGGTGTTCTTCTCATCTCATAGCCATGCATGTTGATGTCATTGTGAGAGGCACAAAGAAAATTAGACTTTCCTTTGTGTGTGACTTCACCAATGCCAATGCTAATTTTGGAGGGGAAGAGCTGGTGGGAACCTTTCTCTTCTGTTCTATTCTCTCTTTTCTTATTTCTTTTCCCTTTTGTGCAACTATGTAAAATCCCTTCAGAAGGTAAATAGCTTTCATTTTTTTGTTAAAGGCTACTCCATTGCAACAGGCCAATCACAATTCACGTGACCGATAGACTGTCTCTTTTCTATTGTATCTTTGGCGCACAAGCGTACGGTTTTATCATCCATTCCCCTCAGGTTGCAAATGCTTATCACAACTCATGTCCAAGCAGCAAACTTCCTCACAAGTAGATGTCTTTGTGGCATCATGTATCAAGAGGGAAGGAGGGCACAAACAATATCACGTGTCTCCTCCTGTGAGCAATATGCCAACTACCCAGCTGAAATGTCCAAGAGATGCCAGACTCTCGAGCAGTTTAGCGGTCAGCTACAGAGTAACTTCCTTCTCAGAAATCCCTTGCTTTACAAAGTTCCTTCAGTTACCTACCCTAGTCCTCTCTGGGAACTAGAGGACTAAGAACTCTACGAGTTCAGTGCCATTCCACACTGGTATCCTGAGAATACGTGTAATTTTGGTTCAACGTGGAACTGTTTTGCCACCATCAGTGCTCTAAAATCAGCTGTTACCACAATATCCATGAAGTATTGATAGTAACAGCAATATATCTATTTCTGCAATAATTAAGAAAAACTATTTTTATATACGTATACAAGCATATATATTTTAAGAAGTATCAAAGCACACTTATACTTCAGCTAACAAAATGGACTCAGTAGCACTGTTGCTGGAGTTCTGTTTCTGATAATTATTATGTACCACTAGCAGCAAAAAATATTGCCTGCATCTCTTAGTTTCCTAATAGGGAAGGATCTATATGTGTGCAAGAGAAAAGTAAAAAACAATTAGTAAGATCAGAACTGACCTGTTAAAACAAGATCTGCGTTGCCTTGGATGCTGAGGCTCACTTAGGTAATACGAAGCATTCACGGGCACTGACTTGATCCTGAAACCATAACCTGCACATTATATGGAAACAGAGATGTGCAAGCAGTGAATGCTTCCCCCACTGTAAAATACTGGGATCAGTTAACAGCGCCTAACGGGAAACAAGTTAGCATTGTACTAGCAACACAGAATGGGTGCCTAACATTTCTAAAATGATGCCTGAGTTGTCCAAGATATTTCTTGTAATTTTTAACTGTAAAGTTTCAGTGTGACAGTGTCTAGATGATATAAGGTCCTACGATGTATATCTAATACATTACTCCCAAAAGAGGCTGTTTAGCTGCTCAGGTGTAAAGGACATCACATGGAGTTATTAATTCCATATATGATGTGTGGTGGAGTGATTAAACACTTGACAGAACAGTGATGAGTATGAAATAGTTCCACCATCCCCCTATAGCGCTCTCACGCACTGAGTCAGCGGCTTGCAGCTGTTCCCGGTCCATATACCCGGGGCCACGGGGGCTCCATGGCGAGCTCAGCACAGCCGCAGCCTGGTGCCGCCACTCAGGCGAAGGAGCACGTTCCTGGCACGGACATGCAAACAGCAGAACGGTGCCCACAGGCTGCACAGCTGCTGCCAATGATGCTATCGTCATTTGCAGGCAAAGCAAAGATGATTTGAATTTAAATTCCAGTAGGTTTGAATTACATTTTTTAATTGTCCCCAACACTCGCAGCAGCTCAGTCCTGGGCTAATCTACACCTGGCAGGAGGGTATCTTTAAATAACAGCACTTCGTTTTAATTTGATATAAAGAATGTTAGAGTTTGACTTCACTATGCCTCTCCTTTCTGCAGCAATCCTTCCTGTTCTCCATCCTGTCTGATCCCATCAAGGAGTGGCTGGGAAAGCAGCAGAAGGGGAGGAAAAGCCCTTCAGAGCAGAGGATGGCAGAGCTACTGCTGCAGGCAGGCCTTCACCAGCCACATTAAGAAAGCAGAGATTTCCTCTGTGCAAAAAAATCTTCTCCAAGGCAGTTTCTGATACTCATAAATTCTCAAGATAGTGCTTATATAGTGCCTGAAGGAACGGGGCCTGATACAGAAGGGCCAATCTTACCTGATCAATTTGACTAAAACTCCTTGGCCCCGTGATATCTCAGACTGCAGAGGCCCAGCTGTGCCCTCACTTAAAATACACACACCAAGTTCTAGCATCATAATGACCAAACTATTCACTTTGCTCTGTTGCAGTGTTTACGGGCCCCATTCAAGATGAGGGCTTCATTTTGCCATTGTTGTATAGTTGACTACCACTACATTTCAATCAAACACCTGGCACACTAAGTAGGCAGCAAAGACAAAACAGAAGTAATCTCCAGTATTTTCATTTGACACATGGCTTAATTTAAGTAAGCAAGATCACAAAAGTTCTGTGGCAAAGCTTGCCTGATCTGCTCGAGAGGTGGCGTCCCTGGTGACAGGGAGGCTGGATTAAAATTATCTCTAAGGTCCCTTCCAGCCTAGGCCGTTCTATGAAACTATGAAAGCCACTAGCTGAACATAACTAAATAAGCATCAGTCAACTGTAGTCTGCTACAAACCAATACCTTTTATCTAATGGTTTCTGAGTATTCTGGTTAGTATTGTAACAGAAGTGAAATAGAAAAAACGTAAAGCAAAATTTGTTTCCAATAGAAGCAAAATAGAAAAAGCCAGTTTCAAACAATCAAACTTCACCAGTTTCTGTCTGAAACCACACATTGTCCTACAAGTTTAAGTAATTTATGTCAGTACACAGAGTGAAATACTTTAAGGTACAAGTTTGTACAAAAACCTGAAACCCTGCAAAACAAATCTTGAAAGCTCTCATTTTTGTTTTGAAAGTGTTATTTGGCTCTTCAGTCCCTCTCTTCTGTGAGCTATGTGCTTACCTGAAGGATAGGTTGACAGCACGATTGCCTCTTAAAGTTGCCATAGGATGAAGCAGTGAATGTCATTTTCCAACACTGTAAAGAAAAATAGAGTATGAATGGAATTCATAACTTCATTTGATGTCTACAGTAATGTCTGGTGCCACAGAGCAATGGTCTTAAGAATACATCCATAATGCATAAGCACAGATGATGATTATTTTGGGTTTGTTCAGAGATTTAGCCCAACCTCTTATTGTTTTCATATACATATTTATAACACCAGCACACACAGTGTCTATATTGACTTTAATATGGCCAAAACAAGAATTTCTCAGCTTTCTGATCTCCTCTGTCTGAAGCTGCACTTAAGCTATACTCCAAGGATATCATATCTTCACACAAATATATTGTGCAGCTTTTTTCACAGCGTACTGATGGCAAAAATCTCTACTCTTTGCACAGCTGTAAAATACAGAAGAACTATTACTAGACTTGAGGTGCCTAAGATGAGAGGGGAAATGTCTGTCATTACTAATACAGTCTTTAGCTTCAGAAGAACTTCTGTGATTGTCTCACCTTCCCAAAACTCAATTTTCCATAACTCACTCTTTGATGATTCCTATGTTTGAAGAGTTACCAATGCAAGTCTATCACTGACAGATGGGAACTACGTACCTGTAGTGACACCCGTGTACTCCATGGTCAGATGAACAGGAGCAAGCTCTGAGATTAGGAATCTATTATTGCAATGCAATTTCCTTAGAGAGCTGATCTCCTTTTAAAGAAATAATGTGGAATTACCCATTTCAGCTTTACCACTCATGCTTTCTGAAGAAGTTGCTCTTTTCTAAGGGTTTCATTTTTCATCCCTTCTGTCACCATAACCTAAATAACCTGTGTTCCTTGTGCAACACACCAGTTCCAACGTCAGAACTGTGCTGAGCACTGTAATTCTAGTGCCAATGCTCAGCGGGAGCTGGGGACTCTTGGCAGGTCTTGTCACAGGCCCATTATGCTGCCTAACATTTCGCTGTGGTTTGTGAACTTCAGTGACTTTTATGGAGAGCAAAGCATTGTTGAAGCTGTTTGTATGTAGTCATTGTGGTGGTCCTTCAGTCCACAGGGAAGCAAATTCTCTGATCAAATGCCTTTGAACATAAAAAATCTCACCTAATTTTAGTGTCGGAAAACCTTTGACGCTCTCTGTAAGATGGACAGCAGGCAGCAATGTAACTACAAGGAACTCAGGTCTTTTTCAGCACAAAAGATTTCGAAGTTTAAATGTGTTGGCCATAAAGAATACTAAAAAGGCAGTAGAAACATCAATAGGGAGATTTTTTTTCTTTCCTCCCTATATTTAACCTTCCTAGCCTTTAAAAATCAAAAATTCATCACTCCAGGACAGCAAATGTAATGAACACATCAACATCACTGGAGTCCTCCAGATCTAATGTAGAAAGTGTAACAGTTCAAAACAACAGGCTCAGTTCTTCTCATCTAACTTAAGGTGGCTTTCTCCAGAAGTGATCTCAGGTGACTGCAGTTCTGACTTCAGCTCCTCAGTAAAGTGCCTACAGTTAGGTGGAAGCAATCTGGATTTATTCCTTGTCCTGTCCCATGCAGCATTTCTGCAATCTCATAGCTGTGGATCACCCACAATGCAGAATTTATAACTAATATAATGTAATACTTCGTTGTGCAATTATTCATCTGTTATTTCCTGTAGGGATACAACTGGTGGGTGTCACTTGTACTATGGTGCTTGTTTACTTCAGAATTTGAATAAAAAACAGTATCCTCCATAACAATTCCTTTAAAAACAAAAAGGAGGAGCTAGGAACTCAAGCATAGCACTTTGGGTTTCCTGCTTTTCTCTGGCACTATGAGAGACATTAAAAATTATAAGACTACTACTACTACTAACTTCACAAAATCTCCCCACACAGCCCCCTGTGGTCTGGCCACAGCTAGAGACGAGTATGTGCAGGGGCAAGACTGCACTAAGCTGAAAAACATCCACAGAACTAAATAATAAATCTTGGGATTTTTCATGCCTTAATAACTTAGTGAGCACGAGGCACTTTTAGTTACGGGAAAACACAGATACAAGCACTCCAGACAAGTAAGGCCAACCCATGCCAATCCTCCAGCACAAAGCAAATGTAAATACAGTAAACTCTCCTTCTTGAGCAAGTGCCTGCCACCGCAGCTCCCGTGCCATCCAGGGCACAGAGCATTCCTGGGATACTAAGAGGTACTCCTGGCATCTCTCCCTTCTGCCAGACTGAGTAGGACCGGTGTTTGCAGGACAGATATAACAAAAGGCACCTCTGTGCAAGACGTACAACTCTGCTGCAGCAGAACTAGGCAGACAGGATAAGTTACCAGAGACAAAGGCCAGGGACAAAAGGGTCTAGGGTGCGAGATCTCAGTTCTGTGCCCAGCTCACTTGCTTATATCCCTCTTACTTGCTGGAAATTTTCTCCGAGCCTTTTGTCTACTTGCTTGTCTGTTTATAAGCACAAAGCTGAAATAACAAGCAATCCACCATCCTGCTGTCATTGTTCTTTGTATTCATCCATGTTCCGCATCTCAGACACCTCCCATACCGTACAGATCATCATACTGTATTCCTCAGTCAGAGCGGTAATGGAAGATCGTAGCACAACTCACCTGACTACATTTTCCTGCAGCCTCTACCTGCACTGTCAGCAGCCCGCTGTGCTCTACAGAACATGGTGTTAGCGAGACTCTCAGACGTCCAGGATGGGTGCAAGTGTCAGGATAAAACTAGGAAGGGTCTTTGCAATGCAGCACCTCCAGAAGCAACAGTTCTCAGCCCTGCTTTAGGCATGTATCCAGTAACACCTGTAATACCTGTAAGACAAGATGCACTGGATCTACTTAACTAGAGCTCCTGTGTTTCCTCTGGTGGGACCAATAGGTAGGCAGCCAACACTGTCACCTCACTTCAAGAAGTAGTACCTCTCAAAGGTGATATTTTCTGGGAGTGATGTTACTATGTTGGCCAGTTAGTACTGGGAGAGGCGGTCACCACCGTCACTGGAGTGCCTTTACTGGGGGACACGGCTTCCTGGAGGGACCCAGGTCAACACGGTGGTGAGTAAATGTTGAAGAGGTAGGTTGGGTCGGAAGGATTCTGCGTATTCATGTAGCATACTAAATTCTGCTCTTGTGCCAGTGTAAAGTCCATCAGCGTGGTATCTACTCAGAAGAGCTTCACAGCAACTTTCAAAATATGCAGTAATATAAAAATCAGGAAACTTTATTAAAGATATTTAGAATTAATAAAGATTTTTATTTTAATGGCCTTAGAATATTGGAGTAATTAAAACTGAGTTGTTATATAGGAATCTTAATTCTTTTACATGTTCTTCACATTTTTTCTCTCTTTTTCTCTTTCTCTCTTTCGCTCTGTTTGTTAACATTTACTTGTTATTACTGTGCGTTGCTTGCAACTTGTGTATGTTACAGACTGTCACATTTTATTCTGTGAAGTTTTTCTCCAATTCCCATCAACCTGAGCTCCATGTTGGGCAGCCGAGGAGATTACAATACAGGTCTTTATTGCAAAAGAACAAGGAATGTCACAGACTATAGGTAACTGCACTGAGATTGTGACACAAAACCTGGTGCGAGGTATTAATCCAAAGAGTAAGTACTCGGTATGACAACAGAACTACTTAGTTAAATTACTTTCTTTTTTTTTCAGATAGTCTGCATGGGAAAAAATAATTTTCATTATTCTCCAGCAGAAAAAATTCCCAAAACTACCAATTTAGGATATTTTTATTGCCATTTTGAAAACCAGTGATGCCCATGCTAGCATATTGTAACTCATTTTCGAAGGTTTAAACCCATATTTTCTATGCTGTTCTTCTCTATGCTATACTTCCTTTCATGCTCTCCAAGCTGTAATTTCATCATTTCATCATCCATTGTCTGTGGTTTAATATTTCTCCATTATTCTTTTTCTAATTTAATATAGTTATAGCTCTTTCACTTTAAGGACTTGATTTAACAACCAAAATGAGGCCCTGCCCATGGGATCCAGGTTTCTTAATCCTGCATGAGGCTCCGAAGCCCATAAAAATTGATTTCTGTAGCTGACAATGGTCTGGCACAGAAGCGTAATTGGTATTTTGCTGAATCAGGTCCTGAGCAAAGTACAATGTTTACAATCTCCTCCAATTACCCCCACTACTTGAAAGAATGACAAAAAACAGCTGATAGGCATTTCTGATCCTTTTCTAGAGGGACAGTGTGAAGTTTACTGCTACTGATCTTATTCTTAATTGTCAGTAAATTCTGTGTTAACTCAGAAATCGCTATAGCCATGTACTAACTCAAGAAGGGCATATTTTCCTCAGTGTGCATTTCATTTACTTCCTGATTTGCTATTATGCTCTGACCCTCCTTTGATCAGTGAAGAAGCACAGCAGAGTTTAGATGGAGTCTGGTATAAAAAAACAGACTGATTTACACTGATGCAGCTGATGAGTGGCCAAAGAATATTAATTGCCAGTAAGCACCATCCAGGCAACTATACCAGAAACAACTTGCTAACAGGAGTGAAATTTGAATTAAAGAGACTCAAGAGAGTAGGGAATTGAACTGTAAATATTTCCTTTCCACACAACATCTCAGAAAGGAATTTAGGGATATAAAGTCAACGGGTACTTTCAGATGCTAACCAGGTTTTAACCCCTCCACACAGTACTCCACAGAGTAAATGTCTTTGAATACTTGTATTCATACTCTAAATTCTTGATAATAATTTGCTTAGCACAAGAACTATCAGGCAAAATCGATGCTGCAAAAAAAGAATGCGGAAAAAAAAAAAACCAAAACACAAAACCCCCTTACTTTGCATTTTCTCTAGAATAAAGACATCTGGGAAATTCTGTCCTCCAGCAGCAAGTCCAGCAGCCTCACAGCTGCTCTCCTTCCACTTCCAGCTAATAGACCTGCAGCTAAGAAAAGCCCGGGAGTTCTCCACCCTCACCTTGGCCATGCCCCTTCTGTTCCTGCTCCGTCCATCACTAGCCCAGGAACCAGGGAACACTGTCACACCAAGAGAGTTTCCAGTTGCCAACAGAGTATGACACAACGAATGTTTGCCACAGCCTTTTTTTATCACCAAGAAAGTGTGAGAGGACTGAAAACTAAAAGAATAATTAACTTGCTCAACGGACATTGTACTATTACTTTCTTCAGGGATCTAGTTGAATTACAAGTCTCTGCTGTGAGAGAACTCATGGAGATCCTTCTTCATACGAGACTTCAGGCAGCTACTGTCCATGTTAGGGTTAGCAACAAGGCACTACAAGCAGCAAGTGAAAATGACCCTCAGGCTCTGAATGAGAACCAAAGGACACTCTCAGTTGGTCAGGAGTGGGACTATGCACAGACTGCAATAACGGCAATCCCCGGGTTTGGCTCAGGGCTATAAGAACACAGCTGAGATCTAGAAAAGCTGTTAGGTTCATTTTCAGCTGTATGTGGGGTGGTGGTGTGGAATGTAACTTTAGGCAGATACGGTCTCCTCAGATGAAAGATTTTCATCTTTCAAACAACTTCCTTTCTCAGTTCCGGCCCTGTTTTGCACTCAGTTGCTCCTACCTTCTTCCTGCTTGTCAACCTCTTCCCTCACGACCTTGAAGTCTCCCAAGCCTGCAGGGAAGTTGCAGGTACTCAAACTGAGTCCTTGTCTCTTAATCCTTAAATAAAGGTAGACAGGAGGAAGACAGTCTGCTCTGCTAGAGGAGATTGCCAGTGACCTAATGTGACCAAAGGAAACCATACTATATCTCTTAATTGCTGTGTTTCTGATCTAGGGCTGAGAAGATCCCATCTTCTTTAGCACAGCATCAAAGAATCTGGCATGGTTCATGCACGTATTGACTCACGGGTATATATGCATGGATACTGTGCTACGAGTTGCGAAGCATCTCTCAGCCCTGTTTCAGTCAAAGTGGTTACAACCTACAGAAGTTCCTATACGAACTGGAAAAGGCATTAGATTTCCCGTCCTGTAAGGACTGAAAATGAGAGTGCCTTTCAACTTATGCATTCTTTGGGGTAAGCAACCACTTCACAGCTGTGGACACAAGGGAGACAAAGGAGGGGGGCAGGTACAACACCAAGAAGAAGCAGCGTGAGCTGGGATCACTCCTGGCACACGCACAACTTCTGAAGATATCTTAGGTACAAAGGGTAGACCAGGAGCTTGTTTCTTGGCAGCTGCTAGAGAATGGCGATATTTGCTTAAGGGAAGAGGACTGGGGTGACTTTCCCAGTGTAGGAACTACTTCTGTACGAGTGACGTATCTCCAAGCATAGTCTGTGGTCAATGAATATAGCAGGCGCTTACGCCCACTGACAGTCTGCAGACAAGATGCAGTTCAAACGGGTGTCAGACTCCAGTCCAAGTGTCAGACTTTAGTTTATAATAAAGTCCAGCAGTACTAGTGAAGTCACTATGACAGCGTGCAACCATTTGCTATGACAAAAGAGATGAGCCATGCAGCAATGAGCCATGGGCAGTCTCTACTGTGCTTCTCCACAACAAGCAGAGTTTACTAACGCAAAATCCAGCAGCTCTTCTAAGGTGTGGGTTTCTTCAGAATTCCTCACCCCCCATTCTGAAATACAGTGTTTGCTTGGAAACACCAGACAATAGTAGTTTTCTGCAAATGGAGATAGATGAGAGAGGGAAAAAAAGAAAGTGGAAACCACACAAAAGAGATAGTTGTGAAACAAACTACTCACCTGGGAGATCTGCTGAGTACTTTCTTCAGCCTCTCAGCCAAATTCCTGCAGGAGAATGTTTAAAGCTGGTGCATTTAACTAGGTATTCACAGGCAGGACAATTATGGAGGTAAGGTGCCAAGCTGAGAGTCAGAAGATTTTGGTGTAAATAACCTCTTAGAGTCTTACAGTTTTACCCATCTGCAAAACAGAGATGATAACAATGACTTTTTCTCATGAAACAGAACCTAAAGAACAAAAAAAACCGCTGTACAAGCCTAGTTCAGATTCTGCTAGCAGGGATGGGAAGACTCATATGAATGTGATGGACCAGAACCAAGCCTTAGAAGTTTTAAGCACCTAGAAGCAGTCATTGGTCATTGGTATGACTAGACTGGTGGTCACCAGGAAGTAATGGTTTCAGTGGCTTTGCTTCATCTAGAGATCTCTCAAATCCAAGGTCAGTCTTGGAAAAACAAACATGTGAACTGCAACTTGGGAAATCAACCTAAAATAACATAATTTCATTCCATCTTTAGACCTTGTTCCCAAAATCGTTCAGCATGCAGATCTGCTACTGAAAACAATGGGAGCTCCTAACTGTGGGCTGATGTCAGTGATGTTTCCTTTATTCCCCTAACAGTCTAATTACATATTTAATATCTCGTGATTGCGGAGTCCTACCTTCCGAGAATTAGGTTCTACAGTGGTTTGGAACATAACTACTCTACCTAACATTCACTTCCACCAGCAAGAGATGCAGTCTTCTGTGCTGGTAATTTCTCTGATTCCTAAGTATTTAGCAAAATAGTCTTTGCATATTAGCACTGCTATCTAGAATTCCACCCCTAAGGCATGGCCCATGCATGCAGCGTTCAAGGGACATTAGTAGGCCACTTCAGCGATTTGTCCATGTCTCCAGTTACACGGTTCTCCTCCTACTGAATAGAAAAAAAACCACAAAATTTTGAATTTTCCACAAGTATATAGAAAAATTCATCACTGCTAAGGGACCCTGGGGAGGCTGTAAGAGTAAGTTCTAGGTCCAGTTTCTAGGGATGTATACTGCAATTTAAGAAATTAATTCCAAGGAGGTCAATTTTCTTGTCTTTCAAGCACAACAGATCCTGCAAGCTGCTTCGGAAAGGATCAATGGCTGTGACTAGTGAGCAGCCTGACCCAAACCACTCTGCTCAGAGGTTTCTGCTCCAGAACCAGACAAGTGTCCCCTCCATCACTAACAGTTTATTTTGCTAACCAAGGCTCAGGTGTAGCAATGGGAATCCCAGAGATTTCAATGCAGAGTTCCGCTGACAGAGCTGCCTCCCTCATTTCAGGATTAGAGCCATCAGCTTGTAGCGTTATAGGCTTGCAAAGAAGCCCAGTCCTTTTTGCATCCCCATGAGGACGGCAGCTCTCCCTGAACACTGCTAAGTAATTTTTACATCAAGAGCTCAGTACCTGCAATGTCACAGTTACTATGGCAGCCGTGCCAGGTTTTTGTGCAAAGAGCGATATTGAATAGCAGCTAGTATTATGAACTGAAAGGAACTGCAAGCCAGTGCAACCTGAAAACTTTAGAATCCTACTGAAATTAGTGTCTACAAGTACTAAAATATACATATATCTTTTCACTTTTTTCAAAAAATATATTGAGAGGTCTAATTAGTTCATTGCTCACAAAGCAAAACATTACTACCTCCCTCTTTGGGAGAATAATTGGCTAATTCTACATGGAGCAGACAGAAGGCAAGAGGTGAGATACGCAGAAAAGACTGTTTATGTCGTGACAAACCAGTGACATCTAAATTAAAAAGAAATAAAAGGACAGAATGCAATTACTGGGTAGATGGCAGTGTCATACACATCTGTGTGTGTGCGTGCGTGTGTGTATGCAAAGCAACAAATAGAACTTGAAAAAGGTTTTGCCTAGTATTCATCTGTGTTGTCCATCTGAAACCAGGGGATCAGAGTCATATCTCCAAACCTTACCGACTGCTGTGTTTTTTTTTCTTTTGGGCTTGTTTTATTACTTGGCTTCAAAATCATTGAAAAATAAATGATGGCATCATGTAGCATTCAGAACCAGCTTATACGCGAATCTGGAAGAGGCACTGAAATTAAGTCTATCTGTGGAGTTTGTTTTTCCCTAAAGAGACTTGCAGGATCACCCATTGCCTTACAGTGTCTAGGTAATAAGCATTGTGCAACCGAGGTGCAGGATGCTGCCAATTCCACTCAGCTAACGAGTCCCAGCATTTGTGAAACTTAGAAAGTACATCTTGACCGTTTTTCCTCCCTTCAGCCAAAATACTCACATTGAGCTGTGCCATATCTCGAGTATATTCTCAGTACGCTAATTTGCACTTTAAAGCTCTAAAATAAATCCTACACTAAACAGCACTTTAAAAGGTTTTATAAATGTCAAACAAGTCACACAGAGAAAACATACTATGCTCAGTCTATCCTCATGGGAATGTGTGGAGCAAAATGGGCAAATCTGACAAAGTATTTTCATTATTTATAGCTGAGAGTAAATTCTACTCTATTTTTCAAATTCATGGCCTGCTGTAGTGTTTTCTATATGTAGTGTCCTGTGCCAGCATTGCAAATACTGTATGTGTTTCAGAAAAGAACATCAGAACATGGATTTCTTTTTTTAAAATCCACATTCTGCTGTTGTATTTCCATACGTAATGTACTCTGTGTGTCTAAAATGTGTACAGCCATTCCGCACAACTGATACCAGAAACACAATAAACCAATCTGGGTGAAGTCTGGGGAGGGGAGGAGCAGGAGTTTCCCCCTCAGCAATACCGCACACAGGTATAAATCAGCACAGAATATACTCAAATACTAAAACACAACTCACCGTCCACTGCCTCTCCTAAGCTCTGAGCGACAGTAGGCTTCATGACAGGTCATTCATGCCCCACCCGCTGTCATGCGAAAACATAACCCGATTTCTAACTGCAGTCTTCTGCTCACAGGACTAGGAACCAATGCACGCCCGTTCCTGAAACCGCCCCTCTGTGCGGAAGTACAGGTGGCTGCTGTTACACCTAATGCAATCACGATTTGTTTCTCCTCCCGTTTAACAGCCTTTGTTTCGTTTTGGTGCCGTGTACATGAACGCAGTGTCTAGGACAGATGTGCTACCTTTTACAGTGTTGCTATAGAACTCTTTAGCTGTGAACCCTTAATTTGCAGCTGGAACTCTAATAAACAGTGCATAGTATTTCAATAGCCTTTTGCTTATATGTTTGAAGATTCGAAACTGAATGGTGAGGTGGCCAAGGCGGCGCTGGCAAACGAAGACTGTCCCCACATAGACCAGGCTATTACGCCCGATGAGGGCCTGCCCTTTACCCGCTCTGGCACTCGGGAGAGATATGGACCCTGCTTCCTCTTATCAACCGGGGAATATCCCTGCCCGCCTGATGGAGGAATAAGAAAGGGTATGTAGCTGGGGTCCTGTAACCATGTAGTTAGCAACCGTTTGAAATAAGTAAGAGAGAGTCAGCTGTAGCTGTAGCACGCAATAGCGCGCTTGCTGTAGAAATGCACGTTTGGGCTGGAAACCACCACCTGATGTCTGCATTTGGAGTTTCTAACCTATTTCTTTCAGAAAGAAAAGCCTGAGGAGCTGTAACTACCCCATAGAGCTATGCTAGGCAGTCGAGTCTTCCACCCCAGCTTGGTGCAGTAAGCTTTAGTGGAGGATGCTCTGCAATGACCTTAAATTAGCCCATCCTCCAAGGAGATGCCCATTAACACTTCATAGCAATGAAGGTTTGCCACTTGGAAAGCTCACAGATCTTACCAGACTCTAACGAGCACAGATTTGGAAGTGGCAGACAGAAAAGATAAAACACAAAAGCTAAACATCCTCAAGAGATATGGAATGATTATTCAGCTACCTTAACAGAGCAGTAAAACAAATTATTTGGATATTCATAGCTGTTTAGTTCAACAGAGAAACAGAAGCCTACGAGAACATCTGTTAACGCAGGTGTCTTACAATTGGAAAATTATCCATCTAAAATCATTTTCATAAATAAATCATTACTCGTTAGTTTCTCAGACTTCTGACAGCTACAGACCTCTCAGAAGTAACTGCATTTTATTTTGCTAATGGTCAGAATAATCTATTTAGCAACAGAAGTCAAATCAAATGAAAAAAACCTTCCCTTCTTAAAATAGGCTTTTTTGTTTAAATAGCATAACATGAGGAAACCATACAAACCAAAATTAGAGTTATATATGCGCATCAAAGTCGACAGGAATGGGAAAATTGGAAAAGAGATGTCTCTCTTCAAATCAGTGTTTACCACTGGTGTACTGTATATAGTATATGATATAGTCAATATTTTAAAACTGCAAAGATTGTATGATGTAACCATACACCGAGTATGGCGTATAGAATTCCCATGTGCCATTGTATGATGGGCAATAGTTATAGTAAATGCCAGTTATAGATAGTGTATGCATTTATAAGTTTAAAGCTTATCATCAACAAAGATATAGTTGGATCACGAGACTTTCATATGAAAGTATATCCTCTAAAATTTACCTTTGTAGCAAAGCGTTTTACTTGATTCTGTATTGGATAAGCATTGGCCGTGTTCATTCAGCCTGGGCGAGTTCGGGTGGTTCCAGTGGATCAGGGGAACACTCCAAATGGCACATCCTTTGGGATGAGGAATGTATGGTTTTCACGATGCACTGCAACCGCCTCTCGTTACTGAATGAAACAGAGGCTGGTTGGCTAAAGAGTAATATACGTCAGCATATTGTTGGCCTGTTTGAAACACGTTGAGAGCATCTTAATTGTTGTTCCAACAGAATTTCATCCATAGTTTGTGCGACTCTCTGTACACTTGCTGAGCTGTTTACGTGCATGTCTGACAAAGAAGGGGGGGTGGGGGAAGGGAGAGAATCTGAATGCATGCAATTTTGTTTTCTTCTTTTTTTTATAAATGCTGAGAACAAAGGAGTAGTATCTCTATAGCAACACAATAAATTCTATGGGTTTTGCTGCCTTTTCCCCCTACTGCCCCCAAAGATACCAGAAACCTTAATTCTGCCTGAGGTCAAAATGCATGAAGTGGAAGGGAGAGGTATTTGTGAATGTATGACAGAAGCATAGAGAATCAAAATCCCTCCCACTGACTCTTTTTTTTTTTTAGGGTACAACCATGTTGCTGCCTGTAGGATCAATTACATAGCCTGATCATCCTTGAAAATGACGATATTTTGTTTTAATATAAATATATATTTTAAACTTGTTCTGTACTTCAATGGTCTTCTGAGTCACGTTGCAAGCGATACTACTCTCCGCATGTCCGTGCATGCAGATGCTATTGAACTGGCTACAATGTTGACCTCATTCTTAGTCCATTCTGTCATTGATCCAATGCTGTACTTTGCATTTTTCTTTTAAATGAAGGTTACGAAATGTCACGGAGCCTTAACAGCATAGCTGGCATAAGTGGAAAAGCGATAGGATTATCCTCAGTGTCTGCGCCCTACAGCTCTCCTAGTCCAGTGAGACGTTCTTGGTCTCCCATCCCATCTATACTGTAGCATGGATCAGTAGCAGAGAATGGTCTAAAAAGCTTTATTTTCAATTAGCCTATGCTATGTTGCATATAATCCAGGTGACTAAGTCTGAAGATGCAATGTCTCACAGTAGCACCTGCTGGGAACGGTGTTACTCCTGATGCTAGGTGACAACACTCCTAAATAGCACTCAGATGACAACAGGCAGGCATTTACATGGTACTGGTGGGCCCTACGTGCCACACGCTATCAGTACATAGGATGAAGGGTAGATGCACCAGACAGGGTCCTTCCTGGTGCATCCTGCTAGTATATGCTTATTTTGGCTAATGGTGGATCTACTGGCTCTGTATGGAATGGGTTAGGCATTTAGTCGATGCTGAAACATGCCAACGATGGAAGATTTTGCTTTTCTCAGGATATTTTTGAGCCATAGGAACCCTGCAGGAGTTTGAGCAAACAAGCACAGTAGGATGAAACTTTGCATGGGCGCCTATCTTAAGCTGAAAGCAATACTCAGACACACTGTAGAGAGGTCTCAGTCTGGCTGACTGCATGGGAAAAAAACCAAACCCTGTTGAAGAAGAATATGGCTGCCTCTGCATGTAGCTATTTCACCTTTCCCTCCTTCTTTTAAAACTAAGATGCCAAGCTTGATGTGAAAAGCGCAGGGAAGAAGCTCAAGTACTGATTGTATTCTTTACATGCAGATCTTTGCAAAGAAAGTCCAGTCATTGCTAAATATATGCCAACAGAGGCAGTCAGAGTGACCTGACAAGCGAGATGGAGATGAACATTGATGGCTAATAAACATCTGTGTGGAACTGTGCAGGCATAGAAGACCTTCTCATTTGGACAAAGTTAACTCGCTCCATGCAGGTTTTATGGATGATTCTTCGTGGTTTTGGAGTTGTACTAGAGATGCAGGCTTTTTCTACGGCCAAAATGTAACAAAACTGTAGAAGACCTTTTCTTTTTTTTTTTTTTAATCTATTTTTTTGTTCCATAGCATGAATTGCATGACGACAAAAATTTAAAAAAAGAAAAAAAAGAAAAAACAAGAAAGAAGAAACACCGCAAATGTATGAATAACGAGAAAAAAAAAAAAAGCAAAGTTATATATTTTCTTTCAAAGCTCTTTACTTTTACATACATTGTTGTAGCCAAAATGTAAAACATTATAAAACTGTACATTTCTTTGCTATGGATCGCTTCTTTTTGTATACAAGATACAGAGTAATGGTTTTAAAAAGTGCAATCAGGCAGTCATCGGTCATATTGACCACGCCTTCACAGTTCATCACACCGACATGGAAATCAAGAACTTTTAATCCAACTAGAAGTGTATAAAAATAAGAAAAACTTTTTCCTGTCTGTTTTTGTTGGCATGCTTGTGACACATGGGACCTTCCTTCGGACCTGACAGTAACAGCTGGTCTAGATTTAATTTTCCAGCTCTGGTTATGTTGTATTTTATTGATGTATAGATCCAACGTAAAGACCCTTCATAAATTGTTCATATTAAGTAATCAGTATGAATTTTAAACAAAAGAGGTGTTATTTTAAAAAATGGGACTTATAGTACAAAATCAGGAAAATACTCAAGTATAAATGGTCTCAAAGTTTAAGAAACAAGACAACAGCATTGTATGCAATTTAGTACTGAGTAAAATGCATGCACAATGTTATGCAAAACAATTCTAGCATGAAATAAATTTTGTATCATGGTTTCAGTGCCTGCTGTATAGTGTAAAGGGGAATCCTTTTCTGAAGCGATCAGGGGTTTCCAGAGACTTGCTTCTAAATCTTGAATAAATACAGTGTTCTCAACAGAAATGTAGGAGAAAAGCTTGGTATTGCTTTGGTTCTACAATGCTAATTTTGGTTAGTAGATAATAAATGAAGCCTGCAAACACTTGATACAACCAATGTCTGAAGAATTCACACCATTAGTAATTTATGAGGGAAGACTAAAAAACCCTATAATTATCTAGGTCTCCTCGTTTTCCCTCCCCAACAATAATAAAAGTTTGTCTTTTTAGCTGATTAAATGAATTCAGTTTTTCTTACTTCTTTGGGACTGTCTTTCTCTTGTTCTTCACTGAGCCACAGCAGTCCACCTCATAAAAGCAACTCTGAAAGAAATCCAGGTGTCCAAGTTGCACTTCCACACAAAACATGCAACAGTAAGAACTAAGAAACACAACGGGATTAAATTTCATTTTAGATATCACAAATGACAACTATGGACTATGTGTCAACAGCATTCTAGTTGCTTGAGCATACTTGGTAAAGTACTTCCAGAAGGACAGATACACCTTTATCCTCCTGTGAGAAACTTCAAAAGAGCTGGCAACCTTCTAGGCAAGATACAGCATCCATGACTGCTGACAAGAATGGAAATGTAACGGAATAGTAACCTTACGGTCAGGAGGAAGTAGAGATTAAACCCCAAAAACCAGAAGAAATGGCTCCAGTAAGTGCTAAAGAAAAAAACCAAGAGTAACTGGACATTGTCCTCACAACTTTACTCCAAAAGGAAAATCTCAAGGAAGATCTCAAACTGTGTTTTAGGAACAGAAGAAAGGCTGATAATCTGAATTTGTATGTAACTAGAAAACTCCTCTGTAGCCCTTGATGTAGCATTACATACTTGATTTCTACTTCGGTTGACTATTCTTTCTCCCAAGAACTACTTTCCTCCCACCGTTTCTATACTGTTACTTTCCCCTTAATAAACAGGCAATTTCCTACCTCCAGAGGCAAGATCCAGGTTAATCCAGAATCCAGAAGTTGCCTAATGAACAGCTTTTCCTCCTACAGTGTATTAAGAATCCAGAAATAGATTTATCTGCCCCATTTTCTGTTTAACACTAACTCAAGGGCCCACAGTGAGGGCTGCTGATACTCGCCATTACCATGATGAATACCAACACTTGAGCCCTGTAAATCCCACGTAGGTCCTCCTCTTCCACAGCGCTTTGCATACATACGAGCCTTAGCTGGGAGGATGGGCACACGTACCTAACTGTCCTGCACTACTTTTTACATCTACCAGTCGCGTTTTTACTTAGGTACTCCTCTCAGCTTCTTCTGCTTTGAGGTAACCATGCCTTTCGTCGTAACTTGTATAAACCCTTCAGAAACAGAACACCGCTTCCCCTCCACTGCCCTTCAGGAGACGCTATAAGCTGAAGGTCTGTCTGACTCCAGTTCCCCTTGCAGCACAGGGGCAGCTCTGACGACATAGGGAAATATGGAGACAAAGGGAAAGATGGAGACAACTGGAAAATTCAGCAGCTGTTGCACTGAATCCTGACACTGTATCCTAAGAGAAATTTACCACATCACCCCAGCAGCCTTACATTTAAGGATTTTTTGCTTTTTGGGTATTATTAACTCCCTCATGCCTGCCCACTCCCACCACAGGAGATATATAGCTTGATTAAGCATCGAAAACTATACCTGTGGCTAGATTCTGACGTCAGCTTTGCAATAATGCCACAAACTACTTCTGAATTCACACCATTGTAAGAGCAGAAGTACATTCCGTAGTTCAGTTACACTCTGCCTCTTCCCTGCCAGAAACAAACACCTGTGTTTCCTCCTCTGCAAACTCAGCTTTTGGCACTGGTGCCCCTCAGCTATGGGACCCGATGCTTGTCCTTCATCTGAACTCCCTGGCAATTAGTGGTTTATCACTTACTAATATTAAAAGCACCACATCTTCTACCCATATAGCTTTTTCTTTCACTGCATGAAGGTATGTGATTTTCTACAACCTGACATGTCTCCACAACTACAATTTCAGACAGCAAGAATCTGAAAAGCAGTTTCTCTTCTCTCAGTGCAACACAAAAAAATCTAGCTAATACCACTGTGATAACAGTCAAGAGCAGCAGATATTAATCTGGATAAAGTGATTTTTCACATAAATTGCCTTCTCTCTCCTTAAAGTTTCAGGACCAAAAAGAAAATCACTAAAACAAATGTCTGCTAGGACAAATGAGCAGACTGAAATACAGAAAAGAGCAAGCAGGGCTAAGGCAAGGGCATTCAGAAAAAAAAAAAAAAACAAGCACAGAGATGCTTACAAAAAAGATATCCTGAAGAAAAAACAAGTGCAGTTATCACCGTACCTTTTTGTAGTTTCCAGACTATGCAGCCTACTTCTCTGCTTTCCATATATATGCACCCTGGAAGCAACTTTGTCTCTGAGCTCACACACAAACCAACTTCACTTCATGAAAAACTGCTTAAATTATGCAGAATATTTTTAGGCCACTCACGTATTTGAGTTTGGGTGTAAAATTCCTGTCTGCTCAGAAGTCGCAAACCCTCTACATTCATCTAAGACTATAGGTGCAACATTTTTCTCTTAGGTGAATACAAATGCTTTTTTGCAATCAAGAACAATATTTGAATTCACACTGAACTTCACGTTAGAAAATGGATCATGAACTGAATCTCTGGACATTACTTCCTCATCTGACAGAGCAAATGCTTTCAAACTGAGCACAGATATTTGCCCTCAGGAAGGACATACTCCCTGGTTCAGGCTGACAAGGCCAGGCTTTCAATCTTCAGCACTCACGTAAGCATTTAAAAAACTTTATGGAAGTACATAGGTCCAAATATCTCCAGGTAGGAGGGAAAGGAGCTTAAAAGGTGAAGGGGAAAGAAGAGCAAGGAGCGAGGGAAGTAGTAGCAGTGACACTTATCTAAACAAAACCATCAAGGACCACTTACCTAGAAGGTAGAGCCTTGGCCTGGGACTCAGGAGATGGGAGTTTTATTCTTAGCTCTGCTGTGGACAGGCTGGATTACCTTGGTTGGGGCATTTCAATGTTTTCTGCTTCAGCTTATGTTTCTGTGACGCTGTCCCCTTTTTAAAGTGTTCTGAGGTCAAAAGGGGAAAAGTGGTATGTAAGTAGAAACAGTTACTATAAACTATCTACTCAGAATTAAGGCACCAGAGGAGAGAAGCATATCTCCATTATTTAAAAGATGTCATGTTTCCCTGTATGCAGAAAAGCACAATGCCTGTATAGGAATCCCTTTTCGTCTTTTTTTTTTTTTTTTAACTTTAAAGCAAAAGGTTATTATGGAAAATAATTAAGCACCCACACAGTTAAAATGACAGAGTATCTTCATTACTGATTGGCAACTCCTCTGCTCTCCTAATTTAGGTACCACATGTCCTCATGAATTCAAATCAGTAAAAACAAAACAAAAGCTAAACTCATTTGGCATTTGCAGAAAAAAAACTAAAATCATGTCAGAACATTAAATCTCCCAATTCACGGCTGCGCTTCTAAATCTATATATATAAAATGCATAAATGCAGACTCTTATAGAAAAGCACCAAGATGCACTTAAAATATTATGATGATGAAGGCCTACTGGAATCATACTGAATTGAAATTCTGCAATTTCCACCGAAAAAGTCTTGATTCCAAACCTGCAGGCAGAACTCACCCCGAGGTTCCATTGTATCTGAATAATGAGGTGGTCCATAGGCAAACCAACCCAGAGAGAGATGAGAAAGACGAGAATTAATTGAGAAGCTAGCCAACACAGGAACTGCGCTTAGACTTGAACACCTCCCAGCCTACAAAGGCTCCTCTGAAAATGAATTAAAATCTGACATGTCACAAATTACAAATGCCTGAGGAAGTTTTG
Source organism: Apaloderma vittatum (assembly GCF_000703405.1). Lineage (NCBI taxonomy): Eukaryota > Metazoa > Chordata > Aves > Trogoniformes > Trogonidae > Apaloderma > Apaloderma vittatum. The sequence goes on along the minus strand of NW_009713322.1, from coordinate 44,089 downwards.
GAAAATAAATGTCACCTCTGAATCTTCTCATCTCCACAGCTAGCTTTTACTCAGGAATGATTACTTTGTTGCTGTTGTTTCTAATCAAACTCAAAAATATGTTCTCCCAGTACTCTTAAATTTATGCTTCTTCACTCTCCCAGAAGGTCACATATGGTTCATCGAGGACATGATTCGAATTCAAAGGCCGTTTTCATCGCTGACTGTTTTTATTCACACACTCTCTTTCCATATTCTACAGAGACATTAAGGAGTAAAAACTCTCTCTGCATTAAAAATAGATGAACGCAAAGACAACTGAGGGACGAATCTGAACCCAGGGCTGTTAGGGATAGGACTCGAGGTGGCACACCGGCGTTGGAGGCGATGTCTGTACTGTGGCTTAACTGCTGGGGAAGGGACTGGAGGGAAAGTCCTATGAGGAAAGGCTGAGGGAGCTGGGGGTGTTTAGCCTGGAGGAGACTCAGGGGGGACGTTATCACTCTCTTCAACTACCTGAAGGGGGGCTGCAGTCAGGTGAGGATCAGGCTCTTCTCTGGGGCAACCAGTGACAGGATGAGAGGGCACGGCCTGAAACTGCTTCAGGGAAGGTTCAGGTTGGATCTCAGGAAGCCCTTCCTCACGGAGAGGGTGCTCAGGCACTGGGATGCACTGCCTAGGGAAGGGGGCGTCACTGTCCCTGGAGGTGCTTAAGCAGCGGCTGGATGTGGCACTTAGTGCCATGGTCTGGCTGATGTGGTGGTGTTGAGTCATAGGCTGGACTTGATGAGCTCAGAGGTCTTTTCCAGCCTCAACAATTCTGTGATTCTGTGAAGTTCACAAACAGAAAAGGTGTGCCTCACTTCAGTCCCTTCAACCTCTACATGGGTTACAAAATAACAACGGCTTTACACATGCAGTTTCTCCAAATTAACTTCAAAGGCACATATGGTAAAACCCCTCCCTTTACAGTTTTTTTTTGGACTTTAATCCAACAGAAGGCCATTGCCATACAACCAAAACATTTTCATTCAAAGCTATGAGTCATGTTTTTCTAACATGGAGCAAAACATCCAAGACCAGCATTTATCAGAAATTCAGAATAGCACAAAACCTGAACGAACAAAGCACACACTACCTCTTTGTTTTGCACATAAATCAAGATTTTGGTATGCCTAAAGTTCAGATGTCCAATTAGTTTTATGTCAGCTAGAGTTTTCAGCAAAATCAGTGTAAGCTCTGCTTTTCTACTGTGCCCAGTTCTAAGTACAATCAGAACCACCTAAGATGATTCCCTTTTCCAACCTTGATGATTTTATGATTCTACCACAGACTATATCCAGTCCCAGCCTTTTAGAAGCAAGACTTTTTTTTCTGCTTCAGCATTTTCTTCTTCCCTTTACACAATTTTCAGCTGCTTTGAACTCTAAGCTGGTAGTAAATATCACAAGCGTGACTCAAACACTGATGAAAAATTCTGAAACCTTTTTTAAGAAAATATGTAGCTAAAAAAAAAAAAGCACAAGACCTGCCATATGCCATAAAAAGATCAGAACTGCTAAGAAAACACAGGGGACTGTTTGGTGAAAACAAAACATTGCAATTTCAGTGACAAAGATCTGTCATCATCTTGATTTCTAATACAGGGGAAAAGTGGAAGTCCCAAAATTACTTAAGTCTTATTTAACTCAGATCCAGAGTTCATGGAATTTAATGGGAAAAAAATAGCAGGCATTTGATTCAGTGCTGGACTAGGTCACAGGCCTGATCTAAAGGTTTCTGAGACCGTAAGGTGTGCACAGATGTTGCTGTTCCACCTGAATAGAACTCGAAATTTCAAGACGTGCTACAAATGAGAAAGAAAACCCATTACAAGTCCATAATTCATATTATTATTAATAAATAGTCAGAGAGAGGGAACAATATCATCCAAGAAATAGACTAACTTGTTCCTCATCTCATCCCCACCATACCAGCAATATGGAATGCTGCTACTCCTGTGTGATTATTCCAATTCACTCTTCAAAACCTGTATCTTGAATCTGTCTTCCCCTTCTGCCTTCCTATCCCCCTGTGTTTTAGCTGACTACAACAGGCTCTCTAATGCCATTCGTTTAAATGTTTTTCCATGGTCACCTTTCTCCTGTATATTCAAACTGACCTCCTTCAACTGTTTTCCATCCTCATCTTTATGTCTTATGTCTCAAAAAATGTCATATAAGGAAAAATCTGATTGTGTTCTTCCCCTCCCCCTCAATTTCTCTGTGCTCAGTCATGAAGCTGAGCAAAACTCCCCATCACTGATGCAGAAGTGACCTTTACAGTTAGTCACCAACAGGATTGACAACATGCAGATAAGGGAGGGAAACCGGTGTCATGTAAGAAGTCATGACTGGGCAAATGGGAAGAAAGTGAGGAATGAATTGTCCTTTCAGATGAACACACTCCAGATACAGCATCTGGCATTCTAAGCAGAAAAACATGAAGTCACTCAGGAACGCTGCACAGTCAAGTAACATCAGTGACTGCCAAGCAGTCTAAAAAAATCCTCCGAGAGACAGAAGCTTCTGACACAACACACACGTCTTCCTACCAACATTCTTTAGAATGGAAGAGGAGTGTCGTGCACTGGTCAATGTGGAAGGTTGCATGAGTGACAACTGCAGATCTCCCAGGACTTCAAACAGAACTACAAAGAGCAGCTTCCTTCTCCCCCTCCACTCAAGAGCCTGAAACCTCTGGACTGAAGGTCAACAATTCACAACTTGTTCTCCA
>NW_009713322.1:2607-41304 GCF_000703405.1 Apaloderma vittatum | reverse complement strand
GCACCCTCTTTCCACTCTGTGAAAGTCACTGCACTTGTAGATTTTCTTATTTACAGAAAATGGGAGGGGAGAGCAGCTGCACAGACACTTGCTTACCTTGTTCCAGTGTTTTATATACATATTACAAACCTTGTCAGTTTACTTGCATCTGAATGTGATCACAGAATGCTTATGTAAAGGGCTTTGTCTAGCCCTGAAGATCTGCATAAAGAATCTCTCTTTGCATGCGCTGCAGAAGCACTGCCACGGCACACTGGCTCTGCACCGCGCCTCGCAGAGCCTGACCTGCTCCGTCACATCAAGAAGCAACAGCCACTAAAGTTCTGGACACCAGCGAGGAAGAGAGTTTCCACTCTTGATTAGGAACTTTTCACCGTGTGCTCCCTTCCTTACAGCAGAAAGCCTTAGCTGATTTTGTATAATATTTCATTCTGCAAACAATGCATAATGACATACAAAATAGAGCATTAATTTCTGAGTGATTGAGCAACAACAACTTTTTGACATTCAACCATGTACCATCTACAATGAATTATTACTCACTCTTCAAACTAGAGCAACATCTAGAAGGACAAAGCATTTAGTACGTCAAGCTCTCAAGACAAGGTATTACTTCCGAAATTTTCAATCTATATAGACAAGACAAAGGAGAGAAAATGCACTTCTCTCCCTTTCAAAGACGAAGATCAGATGCAGATATGAAACACAAGATCAGGGCCAGAAACAAACCAAAGTACTCCTTTCTTTCCTCCTTATCCCCCCAAGACATTCTTTGCATTTCCAAATGGGTGATTGTGTTACAGATGTGAAAGAGTGAACATTTCAAATAATCAAGTCACACTTATTTGCTAGATAATTTGTTGGATTCCTCTGAAATCAACTACAGCAACAGCATATAGTCAATATATGCTCAGTACAGTAAAACCCCTACATTACAGGGCACACATGTGATTTATCAAGTAACAGAATTATGTAGAGGGTAGGATTACTGAAATAAGGTAACATGTTTATTCAGTACAGATTTTTGAGGAAGACAAAGGTAGAAATCTCAGACAGATAGACCAGAAACAAGTATGAGAGACTGTTCAGTGCATATAATAGAAAGGCTATAGTATCTAGAAAATGGCATTGAGGAAAGTGAATAAATAGCAAGTTAGATACATAAAACGTGCAAGAGGTCAGTATATTGCCATGGAGAACCACAAGCAACACATGGATTAAAAAAAACACTTTATAGTAGAAGCCTCAATTCTGCACTTTTTGCAGAGGATACATTTGATTATTCCTACAGATTGTTTCAGTATTTGTAATATTATTGTTATAGTGAGCTTCATAGTCAGTTCAGGTTTCTCTATCCACTGAACAAAAATCCAAAGTGCCTTGGAAAATTAGGCCATGAACTATAACTGCTGTAAAACCAAGAAGGGAAAACCCCACGACAGCCCACATTACCACCTTAATTCCTTCTCCTTCATGTGTAAGCTGATGTATCATTAGAAAGTCTTCCTGTCCTACTTCCTAAGAGCCCTTCTGTAATTGTGTAAGACTTCTTCCCCAGCAAGCCTGCTTTAAAAATTAAACCCCTGTTCAGCAACAGTAGGTCTCATTAAAAGGTGCATTTACCACACAGTAGTATTCTCTACATTTAGAACTTGAAATACATCAAATACCACAGCAAATGCAACTATTGTGGGTGGTAAAAACATCCAGTTTAATGGCATCCACCCTATTTGTGTGAAAAACAGTTTTATAAATAGCTTCCAAAATTCTGCTCAGCAGAGACAACTAATAATATCTGAGGATAATTTACACTTTTTCATTCCTCCTACCAAAACAAGTGTTTTGGCCTAAATTCTCTGCCAAGCACTCACCTGGAACAAGTACTGTGGGCATGCTCTGAACAGTAAGTCAGCTGAGCTGCAAAACAGATGTGAGAACTAACCTCAGAAATATTGCTCCTTTCACAATTTAATCAAGGCAGCTAGTTCAGAAGGGCCATTTCCCCCTTTTGCCAGCTTTCTAAATTGTATCTCCTTTGTTTCCTTCATCCTAATCTTCTGTTTTAAATGTGTCTATGCATCTATTTATGTTCACTGGCATTTCTCTGTGAAGCAAACTGGATTTTCTGAGATGCTGGGAGCTCACAACTCCAGTGGAATCTGGCAGCCACAACACATGCTCATCATGATGAAAAGATAAATAATAGAAGACCAGAGGGGTCTCCACCTTCTCAGACCATTTCCTCAGATTGAATTTATACACCAATGATAAGCAATTAAGCAGTCTGTTTCTTCCTTAAAGAACTCTCAGAACAAGAAAAAGTCAGCCTTTCTTCAACAGCACTGCATCAAGGCAAAACGTTTGTCCTTCTCTCTGGGTAAGAATGTCATCTCCTGTGAAAGGGACCAACAAAACAATTTCCCAAATATTATAGTTTTCTCTGCAAATTCCTTCCATTTAGTCTCAGAAAAAAAGTCTTCCGCATTTTCCAACTACTGTGTTACTCATAGGCAGTCCTCTTGGAGCGTTTCCAAAGATGACCATCCCCATCCACGATGCTATGGTTTCACATGTGCCGAGCCTAACATGGAGTTTGACAAAGAGCCATGGAGTGTCCTGCCCCACAGCCAACCAACATCTGTTCTGCGGAACCAAGAGCTTTGACTGGCTTCGGGACGTAAACATTTTCTTCTGTGCCATCGCCACACATCCCGTGTTCATTCCATCCCCAAGAGAAGCACCAGTCACCTAAAAGAGAGGACACAAAACACAGAATAAAGACCACAGAAACACAACAGCTTTGGTTAGTTCTGGGGAACAGATCTGCCAAGTCGTCTTCTAATGAGGTTCCAAGAAATTCTGCTAAGGTGCAGAAAAATGTTCTAGTTTTCTTGAAAATGTAAAGGAACTCAAATGAATTACTCTCTATCTTGTTCCACATCGTTAACAACTTAAGAGAGATGAAAATAACACAGACATTTGAAAATCACTTAGTAAACACATGGTTCTGTATTTATACAGAGCCCACAGAAATGTCCCTGCATTTTAAGGACCTTCCCTGAACTGATGTGGAATCTGAGTCTTTCAGGTTCCCCCTAGTAAGCAGAACTATCACAAACCAAGCCCTGTGACTTTAATCATTCACAGCATGACACGTAGGATTGGGGAACACAGAGTCACAGAGCAGCCAAATTACATTTTGTTCCTACTTTCAAGTTCACATCTCACCTTCTTCCTTTAAATACAAGTCTCTGACAACTTGCCTTACTCTTAAATCATCCCACCTCTTCTTGCTTTGACATCATTTCACTGCTTTTATTATCCTTATTTTCCCTCATTATTATTTATTTTTGTAATATCTACTCTTTTACATCCCAAAGCATGATCCACGCGTTATTATTACACCCTAATACTCTTTCTTGAAGCACAATATGTAAATTTTGTTCTATAAATGGCTGGCATAATAAAAAAACCATGAAAATCCCCTCTTACTCTGAATTACAAGAGATTTTTCTTCCCTGTTTTCTTTATTTGGCTGTCACAGACTGTGCCTGTGAACTTCTGTAATAAAAAAGAAAGCCGCCCTGCAATATAGTCATGTTTCTGATGCCATGGTTATTTTTGAAAAGCAGCAGGTATTAACAGCATGAAGTACCATTTTGGAGTCCAAATAATAAAAAGTGCCAAAATTCAAAAAATCCAATCCCAACTGTAATTCTAAAGTAATTTTACTTTTCAAAATTCAGAAACAGATTATTGCAAAGCTAGGAGAACCATCTTTCTCTCCAGCAAATCCAGTAACACTTCATTATCGTCTGTTTTCTTTCACATATTAGTGTATTAAAAGCTCTAATTCTTCTGTAATTGTGTGTAAACATTACTAAAGCCAGCTGTAACTGAACAATGACCTTTAATTTTCTTGACAATCTTTGAGGCAATGGAACACGAAAAACCACTAGAATATCACAGTAGGCTAGATACATCTCACCTAACAAAGCTGTTCCATTATTCTTATTTCAGAAAGCATCAAATTTTCTCATGATTGCCCATGTGCAATAGTGACAGCCTGACGTGTATCACAAATGCACACACGTGCTGCAGAGAAGTAAGAAGAGGCAAAAGTGCAAAATGTCCCATTTAAATATCAACAGATTAGAACCTCTAATAGGTTAACTGGAAATTTTTTTAAGGTTCCAGATAAAAATATTTATGTAAATATTAAAAAGAAGAGAAAAGATATCAAAACCAAGAGTAAAGATACTTCAAAGAACAATTGCTTGGGGGCGGGGGGAGAATATCAAAGACTGAACACCATCTGCACTCAGAAAAGGGACACTTTCGCAGTTAACATGTGGAACCTGCAGGATAAGCCTTTCCAGAGTGGGGAACATTCCAACTAACCAAAAGGGAATGTAACATGCCCTAACACTAGTAAGATGACTGTGGTAAGCTGTTTTTACTAGATCACTTGCAATTAGTACAACATACACGTTTGTATGGAGAATCGCTACATCTGGCTAGAAGATATCTTCTCCTTCATACTCTCCCATCAGGAGAAGAGAGAGGAGACTGGACAGTTTTTGATCACCTTGAATCACAAAATGCTCAATGAAATGTTAATGGCACAACAACTATTCAAAGAAACAGCACAGTAAGATATTAACCTTGCAGATTTATAAATATATGTATTCAAACATCTTTCGAAAACACATTACAGAAAAATTCACAAGCTAGAAAGCCCCCAGACAAGAACATCTGCCCTAAAACAAGGATCAAGTCTCTTCCAGCCTTTACTTCTCCAAGCATGCAGACAGCCCACTGACGAGATCTTTCTACAGGACTCCAGTGAGCTCCCAAGGTTACTGAAATGGGTCAACAGCGAAAAGTGACAAAAGAAAAACTGAGAGTAACTAGGATTTATGAATGGTTTGGTACCAAAATCCTTCATACATATATGGAGAGCCAGGCAGAAGTCTGAAGAGATGACAGGGAAGCTGAGAGCTATAGAATGACAGGCCACAAAAATTATTCTCATCACCATCAAATCAGAAATCAGGAAAGCTAAAAGGCAGAGAATTAAATCTGCGAAAATAAAAAGTATACTGTATCACAGCTGCCTGTAAAAGACTTAGAGAAAGGTCTGTACATAAAAAGCCAGATGTTAGTGTCAAAGAAAACACAATTTGCAGAAAGCAAACAGAGTCCATGGGGTTCTTCTGTGATAACATATTAACAAAACTTGGAGGAGGACTGGGCAAAATGACTATGTTGACACTGGCCAGGAGGGAACAAACAGCTATGCCAATCACTGGCACAGAAGTGGAAGTCAATAAAGATCAAAGATAATGAAGCACCTATTAAAAAAAAAAAAGTCAGAGAAGGATATCTGCAGAGTTAAGGAAAGGCTTTCATTAAGGGGAATTAATGGATAGCCTCTAGATAAAGGGCACCCTTTCAACTCTTCTTCCTTCCCCCACAACCTTCCCCCTCCCCTCCCCTTTTCTTTTCTTGTTTTCTTTTTGATTGCTTCTACTCACATATTATTGCTGATAAAAACCTCAACAGTCCCAGCAGCCCTACATGCTATCATGAGAAAATTCAATTTTTATGTCTGTGCCAGATCTTCCCAGGATGAAAGACCATCAGAATGATGTATATTAGCACAGCTACAAATAGCTTCTAACTAAATTTAAAACAAGCAGTGTAGCATGTTCTTAAGCTAAATGATTTGTGCTTGGTGAGGTAAGGAGAGAAAGTTGCTCCATGTCACTGGTTAAATGAAACAGCATAATACCTTGCATTCACCTTTTCCCTTTCAAGAGAGTAATGCTCAAAGTACAAAGGAAACACAGAACTTGCATGGCAATGCAGCATAATTCCAGGGGAATTTCACTTGAGTTCAGTCACACTAATGAAGGTCAAGAGTAAGACTATACAGTTTTTTTCCCCCTCAAAACATTAAACATACCAAATATATATATATAATATACACAAAGAAAAAAACCCCAACAAATCCATCTTTTTTGGTCACATAAAAGAGGAAGGAACTACTGACTTCCTCCTATTTGCTACAATTATTTAGGCTTCTTCCAAGGTAACTGATGTAAAAACTGCAATCCACAGGTTGATTAAACTGAAGAAAAGTATTTTTACGTCAAATAAAGCTGTAGCACATTGGAGAGAGGATGGGATTCTGGGGAAAGTTCAGGATTTAGAGTTACTCCTCATTTCTGAGTACTCTGTTCTTTAAACGGGAAGAATCAATGTTAGCAAATAAGATGCTCTGGCTGAGATTCACTGCAGTTCAGCCACCTAAAAATCAAGCAACTTTGGTATAGTTCATTATCCTCTGGTTTTCCTTAAGAGCCAATGGAGTCATCTAAACCTCTCCAGCAGACAACTCATCCAAAGACTGGTGTCAAAATCAAATCTATCTCATTCTGATGACTAGAGAGGAGACCAACTGAATGTCTTCGCCTAGGCATAGCAGTTTTAACAGCTGACGTTGTAATAAATCCCATCCTTACCACCAGTCTGAAGGTAAAGTAAGGAAAACGGGAAAACAAGGAAGCTACAAATATCACTGCAGCCTGGTTTCAGGCGACAGTCTGCTTCTAAACCAGCCTGTGAACCCGAAGGCTTATCACTGACATCTCCAAGCCTGTCTCTTTTCTGCTTATGCTCTTCTTCCACTCTTCCAACCACACAAACAAACCAGTTGGCTCTGAAGACAATCCAGGTGTCTTGAAGCCAAACTATTCATCACATTTTAAGGAACTGGTAAAATGCTTTAGTACAGCGCTGTTGTACAGTCTCTGTGCTCTTAGCAATACTCCACAATGCCTCGAATTATTATTATTTTTTACCTTTAAATTACTGTACAGATGGTTACAGATAAAGTTACAGTACACAAGAGATCAGGTCAGGGCAAGTCTAACGACTTCAAACAGCATCTGGGCTGGACCACTAACAAAATTCAGGTGTCTCTGCCATCTTCCCTCAACTATTTGAAAGCATTCAAAACCTCACAAAACACAATGTAACACTATGCAAAAGGAGATTTAGACCGTATTTTCCTGAAGAGTTGTAAATCACAAGTGAATAAATCTTCCTATTTACAGGACATCTGGCAATCCAGGGTATCCTCTAAAAGAAAGGGAAGAAATATCCCTCTATTTTTTTAGTATTATTGTTAGCAACAATTCTGTCATTAGCACAAAAAAATTGCAATTTTAGAATATAAGACACAGGTTTGATACCAGTTGTTTTCAGAATGCCAGAATGCAGATTCTGTGAAAAACACTGAAGCATATACTACATTCCACTAAAAGGGAAGTGTACGCATTCTGCAAAATCTTATTAAAGGCAGAGTTTGGAGAGTGGAGTATCAGATGACAAGATCCCAAGACATTATAAGGTACCTCCAAAGGAAGAAAACAGCAAAGAGATTCATACAGTGCCAGTAACCATGGGGTTACTTTTATGCCCATATTTCCAGGGAGCGAGCTGTCGTGAGCTCCCAGCAGCCCATCCTATTACTGCTGGAGTTGCTTAGGACCACAGCCCTCAGAAATGTACATCTGACTCTACGGTGCACCGGGTAAGTGCTAACACAATATACAGATAGGAAGCAACACCCACTTTTATATTCTGTACAGTCACAGTGCTAAAGACATGCTGATTTCAGTGTTCGCCTCCAGTCAGCAATCTGTCCTCACTTCACCGTGACATCATTTGTAGCCCTCCCCAGGCAGCAGACCTAGACCAACTCAGTTCCCTTCCAGCAGTGGTTTTATACAAGTAAAAAAACCATATAACTTCAGGTCATGCATCTGTGGTTCATCCAGGTACCTGGAAAGACCAAGATCCACTGGCCTCAAGCAGCTACTCATAACAAATGCATGAAGCCTGCACCATACGGACTTCTCTGACTTGGTGCTCTAAACTAATATGTGAATTCTAATTTTTTACAGCAAAAGCATTGTCTTGTTAGTTGGACCTTCTCTCTGTCTATACTTGTGTATTGTTTAACACAGCAGGGACTTCAAACTGGGTTAGGACCTCAAAGCCAACTGTCAAAAATATCCAATTATAATATACAACTAACTACTGAAGAGAGTCAGAAAATCAACTTGACTATACAAGACACCTAGTATGGTTTAGGGAGCCATGGTGGTATGTGGTCTAATGTAAAATGGAACAATAAGGCTATTAATTTCATTAGCACATCTGGTACAGCCTGAAAACTGTATATGGAGAGGGAGTCTAACATAGAGCAACGTAAAGTAGAGAAAGACATAGTAACAATGGCACTTACCAAAAAAAGCCTTAGGAGTTTTATACTAGCACACTGTGCATCTTCCTATGCACTGTTTTAAGCATGAGGGAAATAACTTAGTCCATTCACTAGAGGTAGTGCTATCTTGTTAATATAGAACAACAATAGACATTTTGTCCTGTTCTCACAGGACACCTGAAAGCAGGAGCTGAATTGCTCACTGCACCAGTTAATATGCATCTACTTAAAAGGACCGTTCCGCTTACATCAAACAAGCCACAGTTCAGGTTAATATTCAGGCTAGTTTACAACAGGCTTTATTTCTTCCTTCTCAGTTATGCATTGCCAATTTGAAGACAAAAAAAGAAGGAGGAAGAAAGTCACAAAGCCATATCCTAGGGTTTAAAAACAACACGCCTGCAACTCCTGATTTCTCAGGCTGCTGTACCTTTACAGTTTCTGTGGTGAAACTCAAGTCCTGTAAGATGGAGACGTTTGCTTTGCTGTGTGTAAGCAGTAAGGAGAGATATTTATTGCAAGGATTAATTGTTCACATTTCCGTTTTCACAGGGAAACTTAGTACTTACTATGACTGAACCTCACTGGTGATGCACAAGGTTTTCCTTTTGGTTTTACTCAAACATGTCAATTCCTTCCCAACAGGAAATCATCTCCAACTCAACACAGAACAAAACCTGGGCTCACGACTTTGTGCAAGACTGAACGTATCTGGTCCACTGACAATACATGAGGATTATATCATACATGAAGCAGCTGCAGTGCAGAGAGGATTAAGCATTAAAGATGCTTTCTTTTACACCTGTAGAAGACAAGAAAATCTTTAAATTTTGCTCTTTTAAGTACTGGACGAAAATATCTGTCAGAAATCAGTCAATGGTGAGATTTATCTTGAGGCTCTGAACGTGGCACTAATGTCTGCTCCGTCAGAATATCAGGCTTGGCAGAGTGACATTCATTCAGAACTTGCATCTCTGCCTCTCAAAGTGACAGGCATTCAATGTGTCACAATGCTTTGTATGATCAGAAATAGACAATCATGATGTCATCACAGAGCCAGAGACTGCAGTCTCATGACCCTCTGTATAATGAGAAACAGAATATACAGAAAATACTTATTATCCTAAGTGCTTAGCAATAGGCAAAATAAAATGGATGCAAAATAAAATGGATGCAGTATGTCAAAACACATCTAGAAGGGTGTGAGTCATTCAAGTGTCCCATGGAACCCTATGGTGCCATGGCCACTTGCACCCATGCATTCTGGGTATAAAGCACTAGTATTTCAGATTTGCATACACTTTAAACTGACGTAAATGATTATACAAAGAAAAGGAAGAGACAATCGCAATTCATTCTGACCTAGAGCATTACATCCAAGACCTAGAATTGAAAGCAATCTTCAGCACAGGCCTAGGAAAGGTATAAAAGCAATGAACACAGAAGCAAGAATCTAACAAACCCCTCACACTGCATTACAGTACTACATGAAGCTTTCAAAGCATGAAGCAAGTCATAGAGCAGGAGAAGGTACAGATGGCAAGATGAGCAGCAGTATGCAGGTGAAATGGTGCTTCCTTCTACTTAAAGAGACCCTACTGGGCTCTCAGGAACCTTCTCCTCATAGCTAGATTGGAAAAGAGTATTCTGGAAATGCTTTGGTGCTTAAAACATTTTATAAAGCAACTCTTTGTATTATTCATTGGTTAAGGTGACCACACAGACCAGGCTACAAAGGGCTGTCAGTCCTTGGCAGGGTATAAAAAATACGTACGATACAAGAAAAGGTAAGAAGATATTCTGTATGGTCATATTTACCTACAATTTCTTCTTCTCTGAATGCTATTCTATTCCCCTGAAGGGCTGTTTGCACTGAACAAAAGTGAGCATTCTGGGGCGTATCTCTGAAGGTGTCCTTTTCAGCAGAACACAATTTTCTAACTCAGAACCAAGTGAAATGTATAAACCTTCCACATGGGCATCTTCTGTAAAACAGCTTTGTGTTTAAATGGGCTTTAGTTTGGACTTTTCCCCTTTTATTTTCCCTTATCAATGGCAAGAAAGCTCACAGCTACGCAAACGCTGCCTCACAACAAAAGCAGTCGCAAGTCAGCAGTGACATTATTAGGATGCCTTTTTTACTTTGCAAAGTTTCAAGTTGTAATCTTAGCCTAATACAGTGGCTCAGATGATGGCTTCCCTGCAAGTGTCACAGTGTTGTTTTAATAGGGACAGCACTGTAGTACATGTGTACCTGTGAGAGCTTTAAAATACCTAGCTTGATACAAGCTGTAGCATAGCTGTAGTCAGAGAGAGTTCAGGATGAACTAACACTCCTTTCTGGGCAGGATTTGTGCATTATGTTTCCTCTGTGCTGCAAATGTTGTTCTTGAGTTAACCTACCTGTATCTGGTTCAAGTGTGCCTATACCATACTGTACTATAGTGCGAGCGCACATCTAATAAAACTCCTATGGGTCATGTGCTTTGTCTGTCTGTCTCAGTTTTTTGCCTGTTCTTACAGGGATCCTTATATTGGCCAATGTGTTGTGGTCTAAACGGGGTAACTCAAGTTCTGCTGAGATATAACAATAGTTGGATGATTTGAGCACATAGAAAAAGAGCAAAAAATAAATTACTTGGTAACATGCCTATGTAAACACTATTGACACTTAAAACCATCACTCTCCTCTATCTTATATAATATAATTCTGTGAATTAATGGCATCCCCTTCAAAGAAGTAAATAGAGACAGTTGACAGAGCTGTGGCAAGAGCTTAAAGTGAGAAGAAACAAACAAAAAACGATTCAGACTTCAAACCCAAAGCTGAAAGAGGTTCACTGCAAGTGTGTGCACCAAAGGCAACTCTTGTTTGCTCAAAGGGGCAGACGAAACATAATGTTTCCACCTGAGGTTGGCTCTGCAGGGCTGGGCTTATGTTAACTTCCACTTGCAAGTAAAGTAGTACCTGAATACTGAAGAAAAATGTTAAAAAAATAAACAAACTCCCAAACGAAATATAAAGTAATACCACCAGAAATGGCACTCTCAGTGCCACCTACATGGCTAAGCTATGCCTTTGATTTCAGAGAGGGTTTTCAGGGTCCACTGTAAAGCAGAACCCAAGTGTTCTAGCTCTTATCATTTCTTAAGGGTTTGGAGAATATCGGAGACTTTAGCTGTATCACCCAGTCACAAAATTTCCATGAAGTACTGAGCCAAATGCTTCCCAGAAGTGAGAAACAAATTTTCTTTTCTTTCCCAGGTAACAAATAGCCATGAAGACCAGGAATAACACTTCCATTTTTTTAGCTGTACTTTTAGAGAAATATTTTGTATTTTAGTAAGGGTACTGGAAAAAAAATAAGCAAAGAGTCAATACTGGATATAAAAGTAGTGGGAGAATAGATTTTGTCAGGTGTAATTAAAAAATATGCATCATAACATAAGAATTAAAAACTGTCAAGAAGAGAATCAAGGCAGACAGCTTCAAAAAACACAAGTGCCCAGAAGGCAGGATTGGATCTGTTTCTCCAAATATCAATTCAAAAATCACACACGACTGTTGAGTGAAGTCTAGAGGGATTGCTTGTTGGTATTAAGCAAAGCAAGAGCTGTATAATCAATATCTGTTAACAGCAAAGACTAGCTTGCTTCCATAAAAACAGATTTTGACAAACTTTTCTGGTGCAGAACAGTGATTCTGGGCAAGTTGTAAAGCATACCTTGCTAACTCTTACCATTTTGTATCTATACGGAAGAACTGGACTCTAGTCTCCTCTGCTTTTATCCACTAAACCATTTAATTACAAACTCACAATTCTCACTAAAAGGCAGAATATGGGATGCCATTGGGTGCCAAGTGACACCATTACAGTTGTTCCGATTAGGAACGGCAAGCCAGACCTCTGCTGCATAGGCTTCAGTGTACCTTTTGGTGACACCTCACCACTTTGCCTTCTTCAGGATAAGATGTACCTAAGCTCTGTACTGGGGGCAGCTCCTTATAGAGGGAATGCGTCAAGTCTGTCCTTAGAAGAAGACAAGCACAAAAGAGTGTCCTGAGATGAAAACCTCCTGCAATTAATACTGCAGAGCTGTTTTCTCAAAGTTTCTGCTCTAGTACATTTTTCTAGACCCTGGCAAAAAAGCCACAGGGAAAGCAGCATCAGGTGCAGGGATCTGAGGTTGAAAAGTGAAATCTGGTTTTGGCACACTGACAGGAAGAACAGCTGATGGGCAGAGGGATTCAGAGGCACCATGCCAGCTCCAGAAGGTCAGAGGACCAGAACGGACAGTGCAAGCTGGGTCCCTGAGATGCCATTTGGCGCTATCCCATCTGATCCCCTGCATAACCTCAGGGAGAAGAGGAAACTAGCTGGAATCAAGACAGGAATGTCTGGCAGCATTTTGGAAGGGCTATATCTGATAGAGACCTTGGATAACAGAGAATTTTTCAGAATTAAAAAAAAGGCAAACAAACCTAACCTCCCCCTCAAAGAAACCAAACATACCCCCTCAAATTATATCTCTGAAAGAATATTTGACCTAATTAAGAATTCAAGAACTTCATTCTCCTCTCTTCAAGAGTAAGAGGGAACAATGGAAATGGATGATCACTACTGACTTGGAGTACCTCAGCTTCTAGAAGCAGGATTCAATTTGCCTATGCCCAAAACATCTGTGGTGCAGCCACTAACATCTACGTACATACATACATATGCACATATCCATCCTTCACCAAGGCACTTGACTCACTTCATCCTCAAGTGACAAACAGGCACTTGCAGAGTGGGGTTGATCTCATCCAAGGCAAATACCTGAAGTCAAAAGAATCCTTCTACCACCCTTTTACCCATCTCTTTCTCTCCATTGCCCACACGTGTCTGACAAGCTCAAACATCATTTAAAGTTAAAGCAGACAAATCTTGCCCTAGCTGCTTTAGAAACCTATTGTCAGAAGACATTGAACTATCTGAATTTTCTGAAAGTTCAAAGTAAAAATCAGAAACTCACTGAGATTTCAAGTGCCCCTAAAATCTTTAAAGAATTTTGAGAATACTAATCTTCCAAAATGTCACAAATACACAGAAAACTCAAAATGTCATCCAGGTAATAAAACCTTCTATAGCATGACAATCAACACTGCATTTGGTGCCACTTCACTAAACACCATGCTCCATCTTTATAGTTTTACTGCATCTTTGGCATCCAGTTGGGTCAAATATAAACTATAGGACAGGAAAAGAAGCAAAGTCTTGATTCAAAGGCAGTGAAGTTGTGTATTTAAACGTAAAAGGGACTTCATAAGTTTATTCAGCTATCTGATGGGTTAAGTTTGTTCCCAATTTCTGTATGAGAATGCCTATTACTATGGAGGAAAAACATTATACTTCAGTACTTTCTTAGCAAACAGGAATTCTTTCTAATTCTAAATAGTAGCTCTTTATTGTTTAGATCTTTCTTTAAATCACTGTGTTCAAATATGGTTTCATTGATTTCAGAAGCTCTGATTTTCAACTCCCAGCCAATCTGTCCAGCTGAAAGGTTGCTGACAGAACTGTTTACTTTCCAGCATGAAAGGTTATCCTTTTCAGAAACTTCTTAGGAGATCCTGCTAATTAGTTAGTGTACAGTTCCCACACCACTTTATTCAATTCCTGTTTTAATTAGGTTGCGGAGGGTTTTCTTGGTTTTGTTAGGGTTTTTTGTTTCCTTTAGAATGCTCCCAAAGCTCTCGTAGGCAGATATATTTCTTGCTCTCTCTTCAAGAGATGCTTTTTGGATGCTTTTGCTTCCGAGAAATTTCTTGGCTCTCCCGAGGACAATTAAACAATGACAACTTTGTATTCATTCCAAAGTATAATTCTACTTTTGAAGATTTCATTTGACTAACATGATACTGACCAAAACTTTTCATCCACAAGGCAGTGTAAGTCAAGTCCACACACACATCAGCACGCATGGCCTAGACCCAGGTCCCAGGAGCTGCAAAAATTACTTTTGCTAACGATATGATTAAGTAACTGGTTCTCCTTCAGGCTGACTACATGGATGGCTTCAAAGCTGCTTCTCCAACTGGTAATCAGTAAAAGTCTTAATAGGATTTAAGCAGTGACGGCAAGTCTTGATGGGAATAGCAAAGGGGACCAATTGCTTTGCCTTGAAATGAGAACAGAAGCCCTAAGTAAAAAAGTTTGCTGGTAGTTGAGAGGAAAGACCCAAGTCATGACTAATTCTTTCCCTTCCAGTTTCTGTTACTGACGTTTTGCTCCTCTTAGCCCTGTGACTCTACACCTTCTCATCACAGAGGGAGAATTACCCTGCACAAAGTGAAAATATAAACCCTCCTTGCTGAGCTCTGAAGGCATCTGGCCAGACATTCCCCCCCAACAAACGGCAGAAACCGTCACCAAGAAGCAGCAGACAGCAGGGGACTAAACCTCCGAGTGCTGCCTGCATTACTGGACGAAGGCTACTCACCAACTCCTGTTTCTGCATTTTCCCACTATGTCCTGAGTCTTTTAGCTATTTATATTGCTATCTCTTTAGGCCAGGGAACATCCTTCACCCCCTCCTCTACTACATGGTCTGACATCATCTTGAGCCCATGGATGTTAACGAAAATAAATAATGAAAAAATTTAAAAATCCATGGGATTAGATTCACACTGCTCTGTAAGTCTGGAACTTACGGAAAAAGTAAATAAAATCCTGCAGTGAAGTTATTGGGTGCTGGAATCTTGGCTCCTCTGTATATTTAGAACATACTTGAAAAATGAACATTCAAATTTAACATAAGATGAAGCACCATGCACTTACTTAACTGTCCTTTCTCACATGGTGACTGATATGAAATAAATCTGTCCTACTTCATTCAGTCATAAAAAGAACTCAGGAAGGGAATCGTGAAGATAAAGGCAACATTCTACAGGCCTGCTTTACTGAGTGATTCCATAAGAAAATTTTCCTCCGTTCTTTTGTTTCCCCATCTACAGACTAGGGACATTTGTCTAAGCCAGGGAAGATTTTAAAGTCTGTGGTTTACAGCTGTAATTCACACTAAATTAGTAAATTAATGGCCATATAGAAAGAGAAAAGAATATAATATGCAGTGAAAGCAGAACTCAGTTAAGCAAGTTCCGTTCAGAGAAGTCATGTTAAAAGCCATTTTCGGGTTCCTGAATGCATACGAGATCTGTTGAGACAAAAAGCTATTCCTAAGCGTCAGTGTTGATTTCAGTGTTTGTGCTGTACAGACTCAGAGGATTAAGTTAAGCACTGGATTCCGGAGTCAGGAGAACAGCAGCTTTCTGTGAGCACGACATCTCAGTCTGTGTTGAGGGGTACATCTCGGAGGGTGTTAGAAGGCAACTCTGTCCCCCTTTTCCTGGATCCGATATGCTATGAACAAGATTCTTCTTAGTTCATTTTGGTACTTATTCCTTACCTTCCATTTTCTGCATCCAGCACTGTTTTTTCACCCCAAATGATGGGTTTTTTTCCCCTTTCCACACTGTCCTCCATAAAGCATTTCTGCAGACCTCTCTGTGAAGACAGCATTAGCCGCAAGGTAACAGAGCAATCTGGAATTTGCTTGTACCTGCACACAACTACTGTCTCTTCCAATCTTTCTCTGCCAATAAAGGGGTTTACGGAATCGAAAGTGGTTTACTTTCTGTGCAGGAGGCTAAGAGCTGCACCATGTAACTATAGCAACAGCTACTGTGAAAGCTCTCGATTTTTATTGACATTCCTCACAAAACCTCATGGAAAAAATTATACAAATGGAGGAACAGAAAATTAAACGTCCCAAGGGTCAAAGAAAAATGTTGTCGTGATCTGCATCTTGATGCTTAAATACTTCCTCTATGATAATTTGCTTCTTTTACTGTATAGTGGTAGCATTAAAGTAGCATTTTAAAATTCACAGTTTAAACAGTAATTTAAGCCTCCACAACGCCAAAACAGAAGATACGCATGCAGTCAGCTCAGAGAACACGGCAGCACATTGCTACATTTGACAAAGATTCATCACTGGGAAGGTGGCACTGTACCAACAGAGAGAAGAAATAAGGTGCAGCCATCTTTCCACAGAGAGTACTAAACATTGCATAGGGATAGATTAAATTAATCTCTTCCAGACAAGACAAAAGATACATCTCTCTAAAAGATAGTTCTCTACCCAAAGGATACAATTTTAAAAGGAGTTTCCTGTGCTCATGGCAGCCGAGAACTGTGTGGAAATGATAGTGAGATGCTCTGTCCCAGTCTTAGAAATCTATGACTTCATAGACAAGTTTGACATTTCAAATGCAATAACACAGTTACAAGCTTGCAGCAAAATATGAATATGCCGCAGTCTGAAATGGCCTCAAGTATCCTGGAAACATACCAAATCGCTTGCGTTGAGTTTGAAAATGCCACCTCTAAATGTGCTTCCAAGGCCATGATCCACAATGCCGGAAAATTGATCCTTGCCAACAGCCACCATTTAGTGTCTTAACTTTAACTACACTTCTTCAATTCTCTCCAACAGCTCAAACAATATGTACAAAAAAAAAATCCAAAGATTTTAACAATAACCCCAAGACCAAGAACTACTCCTGCTAAAATCTTGACCTTACGGACAAAGTATGTTTGCATGGTCACAAGAAGAGCAAGTTTTGCAGTCAATTAACAGGACCAAAACACTTCATTCCAGTGGCCAGATCTTTCTCATATTCAGCTCTGTTGCCATGATCTATTTCTCTAGAAAAACACAATAATCTCAACTACTCTTTCATTCTAATGATCACTGAAACTAAAGGTATTTAACAGCATGATTTAGAGGAAACTACTGAGCTGTTAATAAAGCTCTTCTGAATCTAATACTCCTGCAACACACAATGCAATCTCGTCTGCCTGGGAAGGATGAAAATGATGTGTTGCTATGGAAACAGGAAGGCACATGTTTAGGTTGCTCATCCCTGAAGAGCTGCCCCACCAATATCATTACACTGTGTTAATAAAATTTTAATCAATAATTAGAATAAAGTGAATTTCGCCTCCTGTTTGACACCAGTGTCTTGGTTCAAACATTGTCAGGATCTTTTAATGTTCCCTGCATCTAGCTATGCCTTACAACATTAAGAATGAATTTATGCACAAACAAAAATGTCAACGTGCGCTTATCTAGTTCAGCTACTTAAAATGACTATTCCATCCACTAACAGATAGCAGCTTCCCAATTTAAAATCTTGTGCATGTAGGAAGGTGCTTTTTAATTTCTTAATTGAGGTGCTATACTTCCCCCTTCAAAAAACCCCAAAACAACCAATGAACAAAACAAATCAACTCTTTGGTTATTATTGGCTTAAGGCAATGAACCAGCGATTATGCCCACTGAGAATGTGACAACTGCCCCACTACTGGACTTATCACTCACCAACTCCCTAAACACCTGCTATTTCCTATAAATTATACTTTCCCTCTTACCATGATTTACCTGCAGACAGACCTTCAAACACACTGGGGTTTATGAAGTAAAAATGCATTTTCAGACAGTCAAACAGAAAACAGGCCGAGTCATTTGCTGGCAAAACTCCAGTTGCTTCACCATTACAATAGGAAAGAACCTGGCTCCAAACATGCAGCTATTAATTACCTGTACAGTTAACTATGTCAGCACACCTATTTGTTATTACATTGGGAAATCAATATGACTTTGTTAACGTTGTTTACTAATGTATTAACTCATTCTTTATAAATAACTAACTACAATGTTAGGAATATCAGAATATCCTAATAAACATTTAACAAGTCTTGTATCCTGGATCACAAATCAGTAAATCAAAGCTGAAAAGACAAGAAATCCATACTGTGAACAAAAGAGGTGCACAACAGATTATTTTTTTTATGTAGTCATACATTATAAATTATTCCTTTTTAAATTTCAGTGAATTTCCATTAATGTATATAATATTTCTCTGTTTCAGAGAAACAGAGGGATTCCAGTGGTCCATTGTGACAACTCCCATACCTACCAACCATGAACCAGAATATTAGACACGCCAGCGTCAGAATAGATATGAGTGACAACAGGAGCAATATGTCCTTTAAAGGGGACACAATTATCTGGTTTTAGCTTCAGAGATTTAAAGTAGGGGTGATTTTCCTCACTCTGCTCCCAGAATACATCAGTATTTTACAGATTATGGCAGTCTCTCTACCTGCTGGCATTCTGAGGCTTGAAGTTTTCTAGAAAACCTTTGACACTAATCTCTGGTTCAACTGTACAAAATTTTTAAGGTGTCTGTTATTTTTAAATTAAACTTGAAATACACTGATTTCCTCAAAGAAGAGGAACAACATTCCCATTCTCTTTTCCTGGCTTTATAATTAATATGAAGACATAATAATTGCAGGCACAAGCCTCCTCCAAACCAGGATCCCACTGTGTAGGCATTACACAGTAGTTATATACTTGATTTTTTTTAAAGGCTACATTTTCCAGTTTCTTTCATTTTCAGTGCATGTTTCTTCCCCTAAGGTATCCACTGTGATATTTAAAAGGATTTATTTGTTTATAGCTAAACAGATGATATTTACTCACATTACAAAACTCCCGTCATACAACGCTGGCATTATTTAACCACCTTCTCTCATGAGACATCTTATACTTGGGACAGCAGGTAGTGATAGTCACACACGATCTGCAAAGGCTCACAAATACTGTTCTTTCTCCCAACCATGAAAAAATAAAACAAAAAAACTTGAACACGATAATTATCCAGCCTTACCAGCAGAGTAAAACACAACCAAATCTCTAACTATTTTGCTAAACAAGTATGTTAATTTATGCTTTCCTCAGCGAAAACCGGGATCTGAACAATACAGTTCCCCTTGGCTGAGAGGGTTAATAGGAGAGTGTTTCACTCTCATTAGTTGTTAAGGGCTTGGCTGCTTGCTGGGCAGCCGTGTCAGCTACCAACCTATTTTAAAATGTCCTTCCATCCAGGCATCTTTATCCTGAGTATCCATCACAGCTACGAATCACAAAACAAATGTTTCAGATGCAACAGCGCTACCTCTGGCTCTCAACAGAAAATTTAGGAGACAAACAGCTTGTATAAAACAGGCCCCCTAGCCTCTCTTCCTCAGGAAGACTTCCATTTAGTCATGATAGTTTGGCTAATTCGTACGGGTTTACTGCCTAAAAGCCAGCGTGTGTTGTCATCGTTCTTTTTTCCATGTCTGTATTTCAAATCCAACTTTTTGTTCAGAACTTTCATGGATCCCAGACAAGAACAGCTTCAGGACACGGAATAATTTAGGCTGGACCTCTGGAGTTCACCCGCTTCCCTCCAATGCTGAGTGCTTACCACTACACTACGCCTATGCCTTGGAATTACTGCACTGCTTGGTGCAGAGAAACTGCTGGGTGCATCGTCTCCACCAAATTCACCATTTTTCCAAACTCATAGGATGTTGCTTTTCCTCCACTAGGACTTCTGTGTAGACGATCTCCTTTCTTTGCTGAAAAACTCAATGTGACTCTGCAAAAATTCCTAAGCCAGCTCCCAAATTGCAGAATTTTCAAAGAGGGTTGCATTTTCAGTGCTTTTTTTTTTAAAAAAAAAAATTTAAAAAGCACATACGAAGCGAGTAAAATGTACCACGTGAATCAGGTAGATTGGTTTTCTCATTGGACACTGAAGGGTTGCTATGATTCGGAGATTATGCTTTAATATTTAAATTTCCACAAGCTACAGATATGCTGATATAGGAACAAACGTCAGAAGGTTGATCTATTCTGAGATCCATCTCAGAAGGTCGACAACACGCTCTGAAATCAGGTTCTGTTTCTGTCTATTGGAATTTGACAGATTTCAGTCACTTTTCTTACTCAGGGAAGCAAAGCTTGCCAAACAGGAATCCAACAGTATAGCACAGCTTTCAAACAAGCATGAGGTGACACTATGCTGCCATTTCCTTTGTCCTTGCTGGAAAATGTACGAAACAGCAAATTGCTTTATTTATACACATTGGGCCTCTTTGTCCTTTTTATTTTCCAAGTACTCTTTTTGTACAGACTCACATTTATTTACTGCTTGAATTTTGCAATAGCGCTGTTATCACTTAACTCCACACAGGAAATTTACTCTGCAGTGTTATTTTTGCTTTCTTTAAAATTTGGCAAACAGGGAGATTTGACAAGCTCCCTATAACTCAGGGCGTCAGTATGGGTTTGGGTTTGGTTTGGGAGTGGTTATTTTGCCTTTCTGTCTTAAGAAACCTTTATGCTGATTCTGGTCTTAAACACTGCATCCTGAACAGTGTGACCACTGGGGAAAAAAAGATCTACAGTGTCAGCCACTTACATGTGTTCTCACAAAGTCACCATCTGTTTGGTAGTCCCAGAAGCCAGCAGCTCGTATCACAAAAAGCACTGTCACATTAAACACCCTGCTGACACAGAGACCACAGAGTGAGCGACCAAGCCTGCGAGCTGCTGAGCCATCAGGTTATAGCCTCAAAATGTATGAGCAAAGAACCACTAAAAGACCTTAAGGTCTTTTCCTTCCCTTCCTTTTCACAATTATAAGCTTCCCACTGATGATGAAACTGCTGCAGCTCGCATTGTATAAATTTGCTAAACAATTGCAATTTTACAAATGTGCAAGTCCACAACTGTCTCTTATTGCATGTGTTTGCAAGAATGAGTTTATGTTGAGCAAAAGAAAAAAAAACCAACACAGAAATAAAGGATACGGTCCTTATCAAAATGAGCCGTTTGTCCTTTATGCAGTACAGTGCCTAACTGCTAAAGTGAGTCAAGTGAGACTTGGAACCATTATGAACAGCCAAAAGGATTGTATGCTGGGCTCTCATGGAGGAATAATCCAAAACTTTGCTATATGGTAGGATGCAGTTTACTTTCTCCAGCTTAACTGGCCTACGTACATGTTGGGGGGGGAAGCTCTGCCCTTTGTACCCTGTCCGTCCCTAAGGGCTTAAACTACAGAGGGACCTTCGTGACCACATTGCTTAAGCTCTGATCCTGAGAGAAAAAACCCTCTGATAAACAACTTGCCAGCACATGATCACAATATATGCAGTCTCAGGGAAGGACTAGGGACTTGGACCTGTGAAACACAGTAACAAAAATTTCTGTCATCTCAAATGGGAAAAGGAATATCCTCACTCCTCCATACATACACACATATACTAAATATATATAGGTTTGCATCAAAATATTGATTTATCAAACCATTACTGCTTGGTATAGCATCTTATTTACCTTAAAAAACCAAGAAATTCTTCACATCTGCATTATTTGTGACATTTTAGTCTTCTCCTTTTAAACCTTATCAATGCCATTTGTTTCCCAGGAACAAGATGGCCTGACGACCTCCAGCCTCGTGCTTGGGTTGATCTTGCCAGCAGAGATGATGATGTAGCATTTGCATTTCGTAATTCACTTCAGCAGGTAAGCAGATTTTTGTTTTTACAGAAATACACCAATTATTTTTATGCTATGTATATAGCTGCCTTTTTTCTAAGGCTAGTTCTACAGCACTTAAATCTGCTCATAAATGTAGAATGAAAATTTCCCTGTGCATGCAGTTTCTTTTGTAGCAACTACTACTTGACAGCTGAACTGAAGTCCACCTCTTTTCCCTTTCCAGCCTTGCAAGAACCATGCAATATGCTCTATGCATTGAACATATCACTGAATGTAACTGTTTCAGTAACCTTGTTTCCTAAAAGGAGCCCAGCAGTTTACAGAACTGTCAGCATGGAGACATAAGCAGACAACCCTGGAAAAGCCTCTAAGATTGTTCTGCCAAGTTTTACATTTTGATCACTGAGCTCTGGGCTCTTAAGCTGACCACTGTAGCAGACAGGTGATGCAATCCCAATTTATTGTGACCTAAAGGTCATACAGAACACTACTAATACTTTTTCTCTTTTGGTAGTATCAAAAGGACCCCTGGCACGAAATACCAGACACCATCCTGCCTCATGTTCCCAATGCCTATCAGTGGAATGTACCTGAGTAACAATGGCAAAAGCTGATCGTTAGCAATTCAGAATGCATTCTTGCTGTATTTCACATCAGTACTGCAAGAAAGCCACTGCACTTCTCACTGACACAGGGGATGGGCTGCCAGGGGGCTCAGACGAAGCAGAGACCACCACAGGAACAAAATCACGCTTCTCCATAGAGCTGCCTTTTGCCACTAGATCTTGCACTGCCTTGTGCAGTGGCCTGCCCTCCAGCCATTGCTGCTGTTCTAACCTTCCTTGCCAAGATCAGTCCGGGCCTTGAACTTGGAACTGCTTTCAGGGCTACACAGAGAGCACAGAGAAAAATAATCCGAGATGGCCAAATCCCAAAGAGAGAAGTCAACCCAAGGGTAGGCAAACACAGGCACTAAAGGACGAGGGGCAGCCAGAGCAGCGTCACAACTAGACCTCCCTGGCTGAAGACGGACACGCAGAGGACTGACAGTGAGCAACTCTAAGTTTAACAACATGGTATCAGCTAAGAGTAGCAGCAGGAGATGAGCAGGCTTTCTCCACACTGCAGGGGATCAGAGAGAATTCAGAAAACAGAGACAGATTCAATTCAATAGAGTAAATTAAAGGGAAACCAAGAGAAAAATTGGGGTCAATCTGGCATGTACACAGCATTCTCACTGACAAACAAGTAGACCACAAGACTTTTACATTTCAGAGGTCTCCAGAAATGAGCAGCACCCAGAGGCTCAGCAGATGGCCTTGAACAAACGGCCTGTTCACTTCAAAGCCCCAGTCGGAACTGAGCCCTTCCAGAATAACTGGAATAGTTTCTAGCTATCAGGCAACCACCAGCAAAAGAGGTGAATTTGCTTTCACACCATTTCCTCTGGTTCATTCCAAGTTTTCCCTGCTCATTTGTGTATCTTCAACTAAAATAACATGCTTTTTTTACTAACTGGTCCTGCAGTTAGCAGCAGGGGAGGAAAAGAGTACAAACAAAAGGATTCAGTAATTCAGCCTCAGAAATGTATCTGAATCTGCAGCTCCAGGGCTCTGACACAGCAGCACTGGAAAAGCCTGCTGCTTCCCCTGACATTCAAGGACAGCGGGGTTCATCAGTCTGTGCATTTGTATTCCCTGCCGCTGCACTGGCCTGGCCTTTCTCCTCGCTCCCCCAAGCACAGACATCATCTCATCATTGGAGAGATGACCTGTGAGCAAACTGCACTGCAGCCTGAGTTGGCTGGGAACTGAGCTGGAGGTGAGGGAAATAACACGTAACAAAGCTACGGGAACAATAGATGTGTACTGCTCTTGACATGCCTGGATGTCAAGATATATACCCTCTCTGCTGCAGTAAGGACTCACCAGCAGATGCACAATGTTGCTGCAATCTCCAGAAATACCCTTTGTCTCTGCTGTATATGTAGCACCAGAGTCTGGACTCGTTTACTTTAAAAAAAAAAAAAAAAAAAAGGAGAAATAAACAGATGTACTGGTATAAAAATATTTTCCTATGCCTACTGCAAATCTGGTATATCTCACTGACCACAAATACGGAAAAGAAAGTATCTGGGAGAGAGAAGATAAGGTTTTGCTAACACTCTAATTTTCATTTGGAAGTAAAGGGAGCTCTCATTGAGGAAAAAGGCAGAGGAGATAAAGATAAGATCAGAGATGGTGGAAAGGCATTCATAAAGGGCAAGAAGGAAAGGGGGGAGGAAATCAATCACAAGTACAGACAAGATCAAACGGCAGCATACCAGTAACAGCCGTATATCCTTGGGAAAAAAAGCTGCAGGATGAAGAGGCAGCACAGCACCACGCTGTGAAGAGTGCTGCTCTCTGCACCCACTGCATAGAAGAGAGTTGTTCTTTCTCCATAGCAACAAGATACTTAAAAGCCAGTCTGGAGACAGAAGACCAGCTTAAAAACAAAACACAACATGTATCGATTTATTATCTCTATTTTAAGCTTCAGCTATGAAGTACACAGGGTAGCATTTGTTTAGCCTGAGGAAGTATCTTCATGGAAAGCTCTCCTCTCCCATTACAGCCCCTGTCTCAGAATCAGTCCTTAGTATGAAGCAAACTGCTTACACATGCTCCCTGCTCAGGTAATGCCAAACCCACCAGGCACCAACACACCTTGTGACAGCGGGAGGTGCTCACAGCTGAAGCCTGCTGGCTACAGTCTTCAGCAGGGACTGCAGGAAGGCAGCAATACCTTCCAACTCACAGGATTGTGCGATGCAATCACAGCCTTTTGCTGCAAAAAATTATGTACAGTAATAATAAAAAAACCCCAAACCTTGCTAGTTAGTAGTTACTAGCTCAAGTCACTGTTTAAAAGGGCTTGGGGTCTGCTTGTATCCTGTCCTTGAAGTCTGCTTCTACCTGCTTGGAAACTGCACTGCTCAGGTACCTGAATTACTTCAACAAAGCCATTATGCTGACTGCATTGGCAGAGCTCTGGAAACATTACAGAGCTCATCTCCTCCTCAAAGGCACCGATGGAGCCTGTACAGCAAATTCCACAATGTACCAAGATTATTTGAGAAGCTCATCAAGTTTTGGGTGAACGGGTGGTACTGAAAAAGCTGCAGAACAGCCAGCGTTTCACTCCTAGCCTTGGTTTAGCTTAGTTGCTGAGATTAGCTTCCTCATGGAAGGTGGGCAACAAAAAAAGCTACCAAGTCGCAGTTTCTTAACCACAAATATCACACCCATGTTTTGGTAGTTAATTATTCCAAACAGCTAAACCTACATCTTTACATGCTAGCTCCAAATACTAATCTTAATAAAACAACAAAGCTTCCATTATACCCTCCTCTATTTTAGTTCCCTGGTAATAAAGAGCTGGAGCAGAAAAGCTTACTCAGAAAAACTGCTGCCCAGTACAGGTAACTTTAAGATTTGTCAATGGCAATTTCTTCTCTAACCTTGCAGAGAACAGCTGTGCAGCAGTATGAGAGTATCTAGAGCAAACAACCGAACACAGCACAGAGTAGTGTTGGCTGTTCTCAGGTAGGAGTGCTTTACAAACAGCTAGACAGACAGGGACAGTGCAAACAAGGCAACTCTCACGCCTTGAGCATCCCCGAAGGAGCGATGGCACTGCAGGCTGCCTAGGGCACACCGGTGCATAGAGGTGAAGTGTTTACACAGCACCTGAGCAGGGAGATTTTCGTCCAGTGGAAGAAGAAAAGACATACTGAGGAGGTTGCAAACGCAAGATACAACTCTTAACTGGCGCTGAACACTGAAGAACTGGCGGGAACTGATGAGGCAAACAGAGCAAATGCAGCAAGTTGTCACTTACATAAAGCACGCCAAAGATATGGTACGCTATGGAGTTTAGTTTATTTTAAAGTTTCCCTTCCACTGCAAAAAGTTATTTTATTTAAATGTCCAGAAAACCATGAGGATGAGAGAAAAGCCTGTTTTAAGATTATACAAAGATGTATTTCCAGGTCTGCCATGAAAGCCACCTTTTGAATTTCATATTAATATTAAATATAGTTCTAGTTTAGATTCACCCATGAGTCACAAGTTTAAAAAAAAAGAAATAAAGCACTGCACTCAGCAACTTTGGCTTGGCTCAGCACTATTATCTTACAGATTTCATCTGTACATCTGCTAAATCAAGAACTCCAGAAAAATCTGATCCACATACACTAAACATGTATCTGTCTAACCATTTCTTCTATGGTTAATGTATTTGAAAAAATTTGAGTTAAAAATACAGAAATTTTCAATCAGCCAGTCCTTAACCACTGTACTTATTAACAAAAAAAATCTTATGGATCTTGTTTTTTCACTTTCTTGTGCAACATTCTGTTCAGGAATAAAATATTAATCTTTAAGCTACTAACTCAATTTACTTCTGAAAAAAAAATTCTGTATCTGACTAGAAAAGATTTCTAAAAGACTTTCAAAGAAAGGATAGGAGTAATTTTCACCTGCATAGATTATGAAGTAGAAAGAAAAGTATGAATCAGCTTGTCCTCATAAAAACACATTTGCTAACCACAGTCTGTTTCCTATACAGTTTGTTACAAATATTGCTTTCAATAAGTGGTTTCAAAGGTTGCCAGGAGCAAATCTCTGTGGAATGAATATAAAGCTGTTCTGTTTTCTTCTGCATAGGTTACCTTACCGAACTCAAAATGAAGGTACCCAAAGAGCTTTATAGGAGATTAGGATGCAACACAGCTATAATACATAGTACTTTTTTTGACCACCAGAGTGAAATATAACGACATTTATGAGTCTTTAACCCAGAGCTTATGGCAGCCCCAGAAAAGCATAATTTCCCATGCAGGCAAGTTTCACCCTAGCTGCAGAAAATTCTCATGCATCAGAAAGAGGGAGATGCTTACCCTGACTTCCATGCCTATGTTCACTCTCTTACATAAGAACAGGCCTGAAGAGAATACTTAACCCCTCAAATCCACTTCAAAATGCTGTTGGACTGCAACTCAAAGAGCAGCAGGCAACTCTGGAGAGTTGTCCTGTAAGGGCTGTGTTACGCTGTCAGCAGCCAGCACTTCATGTGTGTGGCCAGCTCCACATGCTGCCACGTCCCACCGTTCGCATGGCAGCAGAAAGGTGGCAAAGACATCAACGGCAGGGCAGTCCCTTAGCCAGCTGGGGTGGTCAGACGATGCTGTCCCTCGGTGTTCCTATGCAGAAACACTGCATCCACAAGGAAGCCCAAAATGCAGCTTATTACACACCAAAGAACTGGTGAGATCTTGCAGCACATTCTTAATAAAAGGAGTCTGCAAGACTCTTCAGGATACTCATCTCTGCCAGCATCACCTCTGCCTTGTGAGGCTCTAGCCTCAGCCAACCCCATGTCTCTCCTACCGCTGAGGCAGGTTGGTGGTCACTCTGTGATCAGAAGTGACATTTAGTGCTGTGGCCTCTCAAAACTGATGTCGCTCCCGCATGGTATCATAGAATCCAGCATAGAATAAAAAAAATAAAAAAAAAAATCACAAGGCATAGGCTGTAAATCACAAGGGCTTAGTTGTTCTATCTTAGGAAGTTTAATTATCCTGATGATGTTATCTTAATTAAATGGTAGTTAATCTAAGTTTATATTTAAGCTTGAAATGTGAATATATTTTTAAAACTCTTGATGATAGCAAATCTGAGGAGACAGAGGAAGGAAAGGAAAAACACCAGAGAAATCAGGATTGGTTGAATTTCATAAATGCAACCATATTTTTAAATACAGGCTATTACAGCTCAGGTGTTTCCTTGTTTAAGGTTGTCTAGGTGAATCAGATTTCTAAGGGGGAAATGGCAGGTTCTCCAAGCAAAATTTGAAAGCAGATAAGCAAAACAGTAAGAGAAAAGAACCACAAATCTGTCAAGTCAGAGGTTAGCAGAGAATCTCTGAAGAGTCCTGCTGTGTGCATAGTTATTTACACTTTTCTGGTTCACAGAAAATGGTGGTGGTCTTGTAAAAAATGTAGAGCAATCGAGCAAGGTGCCATGTATACACGCCAGAAGCCAGACTGACAGAGTTAATGGGAAATGATAACCTTTCCAAAGGAAGCTAAAAATGACTAACCATTTTAAAAGTTGATTCTTGTTTCTTCAATAGCAAGGGAAATTCAACATGAACAGCACAGAGAAAAACTGAAAAACAGGAATTACAGCTGTAACTGAATAGAGGACTCCACTACATGCAGATACCATTATCTCAGCACCTGAACAGTGAGAGACACTAGATGTCTGAGTACTTTAGTTTCTCCCCACCCTACCAATAGCTGGGATTCTCTCTGGGTTTCTTGGGCACAAAGACTGACAACGTTTGATTATCAGGCATCTCTTCTGTCATTCCATACCCAATCCTGACAATGCCCTTAAATCCCATCTATGGGGCATACCAGGACTGTATTCCACCCTTGCCTGCTCATAAGACAGCACCTGTTACACAGGCTCTGCCCTGTCACCCTCATGCTCACCACCCACTCAGCAGCTCAGACCTGTGTGGCAGCACACCTTCCCTTGTCTCGCAGCGGAAGCCATGACCACGCTCAGAAGCCCATCTGTAACCATCACTGCTCTGGAGACAACACACAATTAAGACTGAAAGGGTAACGACCTGCTCATCTATCCTGACCCCTCCACTACAACGCACTCCCACCTCCAGGCCTTACACTGCTCTCCCAGTGGCCAATGAGCAGAAGCAAGAAGGACTTCCCTACAACTCCATCAGCATTCCTGTTTTTTTCCTACATGAGTCCCTTAAAATTCAGAGATCTTTTGTTCTTTATATCTGAAGGATTTAGCTGAAGGGATTAAGGTGTGGTAAAATACTATCATACTGCTCTCTTCCTGGCAGGATGATTCCTACCTGAACACCTACATTTTGCAACCACCATGCTGAACTTTGACTCCCCACTTACAGGCTGGTAGGCTGTTTGTGGGCTCCTTTCCTTCTGAGCAGAACTAGGAAGACCTTGTATCCTCACACACCTATCAGTAATCGGCACTGTGAGTTTTGCAGTAACATCCTGCATCGTTCCAAACTGAATTCCAGCCTTCCAAACAGAGAAGCAAATGCGCCCATAACCTTTGCAAGCAATTAAATCTACTGCCCTTACTAACTCTGCAATTTTCTCCAAAACTCGAATCTCAAAAATTTAGTAATTACTTCTGTTGGCCTTTGTTCCACCATCAGCTAGAGACAGCAAGCTTCGCTTTCAATGTGTGTCAAAATCAGTACCCAAAAAAGAAGTGTCTCTTAAAAAGAGATTAAATAAAAACAACCATTCTCCTGCTTTCTCCCTTCATCAGTATAGAAAAGTCTTCATAAAACTAAGATCTGGCTTCTGTGACCTCTTCACTCTCCGAGCCTTTTGTCAGGTTTGTTTGCTAGCTTCCTTATTGTCATTTTAGACAAGTTTGAGTTTGCCTTTGGATTTTAATACACAGATTATTTTCAGGCAGAAAATTTGATCCTTCAATCTAGACAAAAAGATAATTCTATAGTACTCCTTATTTTTCAACAAATCCATTGCTTGGTAACATCTTACCATCTCGCAGCTGCCACATACACACAGAACCGTAATGAGACCCACAGACAGTGGGCAAGATAACAAGGGATATATTTTTTTCCTTGGATAAACTATTTTGAATCTGAGCTAGAAAAAGTTAGACTTCACACTGGAGTACCCAAAGAAGTACACTTAATAAGGGTTTACAAACACAGTGCCATTGCAAAATGAAAACCAGAAAAGAGGGAAAATCATGAAAGCTGCCTCTTCATGGGCCATTCAAAACATGACCTTACCAATAAATACTTCAATGACCTTAATCCATGAAACTAACTGACACTGCAAGGAAGAAAAGCTATTGTCCTCGGAGTGTATCATATTAGTAAGCAAGCCACACTGAGAATGGAAACTATTCAATTTATAAAACAGAATGACAAATCTCTATCTTCACTATTGTCTTTGAAAACAGAAATACCATAGCTAAACATAGGAAAGGGAACTGGAAATGCAGTGTGCTAGAAATGCTTAATAAAAAAGTGGTCTATGTGCATGCAAAGATCTGACTTGTGTTGATCCGCATGTGAGCATGAAAGACAGTTCACAAATAAAATTCCTAATTTGAGTTCAGAATTAGATGCAGCCAGCATCAAGTGAGCATTTAAAAAATTAACTGGCTACTCCTGGTGCTCAATTTGAGAGCCATTAAAGGATTACAGCTTTAGGACACGCTTCTTCTGCCCTCTGAAATCAGGCACCATTATTAACTCTTGTAACCAAAAATTGATGGATTTCCAAAACAGTCACTCCTGGGAACAACGATGTGATGAAAGAATAAATCAAGCCAAATGCAGCTTGTAAACAGAGGCCTACTTATAATGGTAATGGGAATCACAATTATCATTTTGTGTTCTTGTTCTTCTCATCCAGTCAAAGCCACGATCTTCAATTAAGGAGGCATACCTGGTTTTAGAGATACAGCAACACTCTGTCATATTAGATGACTTTAGATCTGTAAAAACCTAAGAGGTTTCTCTTGGAGCTTGCACTAGATTCTTGGACTATTAACTTGCTGGATGAACATGATGGTAACTGCCTAAGAAGGAGTAGAACCACAAGCGAGAAGCAGAAAGACCCAATGAGATGGTGATGATAAATACGCTGTGGCTGTTAATCAGTATGTTGTATGTCAGATGCTGTTCAAAGACACATTTCTTATTTCAGCTGACTCGAAGGAAATTCTCATCTCCTCCTCCTTTCCCCTCAGTACACCTGCAGGACCAAACAGAGGGCCACTGCATTAAATATTCATCATCCATTTTTAATCTCTGTTGGCAGCAACTATTCCATTTGATCCAGCTGACCGCATGGTGAAGGCATCAGCTCCGGTTCTAAAGTGAGCTATTTGACTGCTCTGACTCCTGAGCAGTATCAACTGCGGCTTCGCCACCTGCAGATGTGGGAATGTTGTGCTCCCTAACAAAACTTTGCTGCTAACATCTCTGCAGCACCCTGAACAGACCTTTGAGTGCTGACAGGATTCTTCACTATGACTGCATGGGAACCTATAAACTAAGTACTTGGAAGTGTACTGCAGTCCCGATAGAAAAACTGCAGGCGTGCGCTGTAACTGTTACACACTGGAGATGCAAGACAATAATGAATACCTGAAATCCAAAATGAGCATACAACGAGTTGGCTTCCACACTGGGGCACACCACTCTTTGGCCTTAAAGTTTGGAAACAATTTTCTTACAGATTTTTAAACCTGTCTGCACAGATGCAGAGACTCCCACAAGTGGTCATCATAAAGAGACTATTTAATAACATAGTCTCATTTTTCACAGCACATTTTGTTCTTGCCACCCTACATTTTAAACAAATATCTAAAGGAATTTTAGGTAATGGTCTCAACTCCTCCTCTTTTCCTTCTCTGTTTGGTCCTTCTGTCACTCTGCATAACTTCCTAAGATGAAGCAAACTTTATCCTGAGCTTTGGAAACACAAGATCAGAGTTCGTTCTCATCTTGTCCCATAGGCTGTCACCATCCTGGACTCACCACCGAGCAGCACTGGCTGTCATCCAGCCCTCCTGGAGCGGTCAGCATGTGGTTTGTGCATTCCTACCTGCCTACAGAAGGGATAGAACCTCACAACAGCAGTTTTCCCGTAGAGAAATCCTGTAACAACAGCACATTGTAACACATGGCTTGCCCAGGAACTTCCTTCTATTTGAATAAATGGGATATCAGAACAAGGGAACATAAAGGAGAGTAGAAATCTGAGCTCTTTCTAAAACATGTCATTTTTAACATGGAGCAGAGGATTTTTGTTTTGTTCATAAATAAACAGTACTAACTTATTTTGGACAGTAAAAAGAGTGAGTGTAGCAGAAACTTCAATTAAAAAAAAAAACCAAAAACCAAACACATGATAAATCTGGCTTACCTCCCACAAACACAAAGCAAACTGTCATTAAGTTATCCCTCTATGTGCAGGAATTGAAGTTGAGCCCAGTCTCTCTCCTTTTTTCACACAGGATTAGGTGATAAGTTAGCCAGAAACAATCCAAAAGAGCTCCAAAACTATTCCTTATATGGCAGATACTTCTGAAAGCTCCATTCTGTCACTGATTTTGGCAGCTGTGAAGAGAATCTGCCCCATTTTTCTATATCATCTTTTTCTTTACAGTACACTGACTTTGAGGGGGTGCAGCTCTCCTGACATCATTACACACCCTGAAAGCTGAGGCATTATGCCAAGGCCTACATCTTCACCATTTCTGCAATTCCCCTAGTATGACGATATTAAGAAAAAAGCCTCGCAAGCAGTCCAAAAAGACAGACAGCTTCCAACTGAATAAATATTAAGAAAAGCAACTGACATAAAAACCTAGTAACAAGAGGGAAATGTATGTAGTTGCACGCTGCAGTTGCAGTGAAGAGAAGGAAATAACTAAACTTCTGCTTTCCTTAGTGCTGTCTCACCACATTCTGGCTGCAGGATCTGATACCTTTAAAGATGCTTGAATTTCTAGAGATGTCCCTGATGCAGTCACGTGCCTCACTGCACAAATACACTGCCTAGAACTGAGATAAAAATCTGAGTCCTTAAGAAGGTGGCTGATACCCTTCAGGGGGTCAAGACAGCTATTAGGAGAAGAGCCAAAAATAAGAGGCATTAAAGAAGACTTTTTGTTGTTAAGGACAAGTGAAGTCATATGAAGACTGAGCTTCAGAAAATGATGAACTTGCCCAGCTTTCTCATCTTCCATCTTCCCTGGACTGAAAGCCATGTTGT
Source organism: Apaloderma vittatum (assembly GCF_000703405.1). Classification (NCBI taxonomy): domain Eukaryota; kingdom Metazoa; phylum Chordata; class Aves; order Trogoniformes; family Trogonidae; genus Apaloderma; species Apaloderma vittatum. Next base: position 8,689 of record NW_009713322.1, on the reverse strand, counting down.
CTTACTAGTATCCTTCTCCTTCACCCCAAACCAGCAAACAAACGCTTCTCAAATAAACAAAGAGCCAGAAACCTGGGTAATGGGGGCAGCAGCTGGGGAACAGCAGGGACACGTGCCTCTTGCTGCTACATCCAGCACTGCTCCAAGCCAGTAGCATCAAGAGGCAACAGGGATCTCATATACTGCAAGTAAGGTCTCATCTCAGGTTAGACAAAAAAAAAAAAAAGACAGCCAGAAGCAGCAGAGTATCCAGATGTAATAAATCCAAATGAATATTAGTACACACAAAAAATGACATCTATATCTCACAAATCTGAGCCCTGTTTACAGCACGTGCATATGTAAGTTATATGCATGCACTCATATACACTCACATACATTCTAAAACATGTTTCCCAAAAGATGCTTTTACATTTCCAGCCCTAATTCTCTCACCCACAACAGAACAAATTCCACTATTTTCAAGGCCAACTGCGAGGACTCAACTGCTGAAACTAAATTTCATGACATGTCTAGTTGCTGGGAGGACACTACTGGTTTGACTCAAACTCACTCTGATTAGCCCTACACCAGTGAGAGTCATTCCTGCCTTTGTCCAAATTACTGTGCCTTCTAAATTAAGGAATGAAGGTCATTCCGTAGATCTTGGAGTACAATGAAAAACTGGATAAAAATAGGACACCACTGTCACTGTATTTATCAGTTAGATTCAGATCAGTTTCATCCTTTATGTCTTTGCTACGTTTTGCTATCTAAGTATATGATTACCCAAATAAAGCTCATTTGATCTACCTGGAAAAGTTTGTAAATGCTATGAATCATCTGATGAAGGCTTTAGAAACAAATCAATATACTAATCTCACCTTTTTTTGCTACACAGTTTATGCTTCTGCATAACAAGCTGCCCACAAACACATACAGCAATAACCATATTTCAGTAGAGAGCTCTCTCTACAGTCAGTATCCATAAAGTGACTGACAGGAATATGGACTATTCCAGTTTTGGACAGTAGGTGTACATGAGAGTTTGACACTGCAGATATGTAACAGCAGGGTGAAAAGTAGAGAAAAAATAAACTGTGTAAGAGGGATCGTGAGAGACTAGTAATTACAGCTTGCTGGAGTTTAATCGAACCAAGCCAGCTAACAGGACCAATGCCTCCTACCCAGGCTCCTGTCCATCGCAATGTTTATGGGAGGGTAAGAGTCACCTCATTCTCCTTTCCTCACAAGACCTTGTTGGTTGGTTTGGGAATTTTTTGCCTTACACAAGCAGAGATTGTTCTCACAGAAAACACATGAAGTAATATTGGAAGTGTCAGAGCCCACAGGCAAGAATAAATTTGTCAGAATATCATAGAAGCCTCTTCTATCACAAAGCTGACTTGGGGATTTGCCCATCCCATCTGCTACATAACTACAGGATCAGGGGTCAGCATAAGCCAAAACTGAGGGGGAGAATGGATGACATAGTCACCACTGTAGTCTTTAACAGCTCTGCCTTCTACTTGCCAATGTACAACCAAAGACGTGGGCTAAGAAAGAAAAGGAAGCACTTACACTTTCCTCTTCTCCTCACTTTTAGACACATCCTTTAGAATGAAATAAATTCCTAACAGCTATATCCACACCACTGTTCTTACAGACCCAGCGCCCATACAGGGACTGCTGCCCTCTGGCTAGAAGGACCAGCAAAGGCACAGAGGTTCTGCTCTGCTGCCTTCCAGGAGATGGACCATACCCTGGAACAGTGTCTTTAGTTGTAGACAACAGAAGTATTAAATAAATGCTTCTTTAAGTGCTGCTTCTCCATGCAGCTGAAAGCATAAAGATCCTTGAAGAGTGTTTGCAGACCATACTGTTTGCAAGCTGTCCAGGAAATGAGTCTTTCCTATGAAAAACAGTGTTCAAACTACAAGCCAAGATGTTCAGGATCCTTTCTAAGTAATTTGAATTCTTACAAATGTTATCTATCTTTACCTCTCACTAATCTGCATATCTAGACTCCTCTAGAAATGCAGTTACAATGGTGTTTCAATGCTGAGTGCTTTATAGACATCTAAAGCATTTCAGAAACAAGTCTACACCTCATTCACATCATCTAGGAAAAAGAAGTTTTCTAGTGCCACAACACTATTTTGAAAGATACAACACAGAACACAGCATATATTGCAATAAGAAATCATCTTTTTGTCTAAGTAATGACCACATGCAGACAAAACCTAGGTTATTGCAGCCTAAGTGAATTTTTCTGCCGTTTGTAATACCATAGTATGAAAAATATCGATATAAAAAGGGAGGGCAGAGCCTCCCTAACATTTTCATGTATTTAATTTTGGATGATAAGAACATCCTCAGGAAAAGCTCATCTAGTAATGAAATCTGAAATGAAAAATGACCACCCAGAAGTAAAAGTAGTCATACACAATTAATGAATTCATTCAGCCAGCCAATAAATCAAACCAGCAAACCAGACTCTCTTAATCACGCAGAGAAACATTTTCCATGTTTCTTATATCGTACTTTGCTCAAGGCCTACGTTATCAACTGGTTGTTTCTTTAATTCTTAACTATTTAGAATACAGTTTAATGTTATTTAAAATTCAAGTGTCACTCAAGAATATTGTTTAAGAATATATTGTTCTTTTAAGGTTTTCAATTCTGAATAAAACGACTATCAGAAAGTTTCTTTTATGAGTCAAAAGCACTGTTAGTTTTTAGAAAGTTATTAGTGCCTGGACAGCTTAAACTTTCCAGAAAGCATCCTAGTTCTCCCTTTTGTGGGTCAAACTTGGTACAGACAGATTTGTCAGACATTCAGGAAGTTATCACTGCCTGAAGCTCTCACACTTTCTTTGTAAAGTTTTGTCAAAGACATTTTGAAATTTTTCACCTAACATTCAATATTATGTGCAACAACGGACTGAATTTAAAGAAACAATAACCCTGGAAAAGCTCAAAGCAAGATACTATTGGGAAAGAAACAGCAGCTTAACTGAAAAAACGAGACAAACTTCCTTTGCCTTTCAGCTGCACGTGTGTTTTCCCCAAAGCTCATCAACTATTCCTCAACAGTTCCCTCATCTCTTCAGTTTTCATATAAAACATGTGCTCTTCATAGAAATTCATCATCAACTTCAGGTAGAAGCGGAGAAAGCCAAGACTGTTCTCCTAAGACTGGATTCTCTGCAAGCTCCAAATAATGCTCCCACCCAAAACTTCTGAAATCTAGAGGGCCACTGAAAGACAAAGCTGCTTGATGCTCCCCTGGCCTTCTCAATTCTACCACATTCCTTCGTGCTGAAATCATGTTTATTGTTCTGCTTTTTTCCCTTTGGATACAACTTTTACACACCTGTGACCTAAACTAGCACCAACTGAGCACAAAGGACTGTGCTGATTCTCTGGCTCTTTTCCAACAGCAGGGTCTAGCTAGTGCCAATTGCTAGTGCCAGCCTGATAATGAAAGGTCACACCAATTCCTCTCTTCCAGATTTCCACTTTCCCAAGGAGGGCAGTGAGGACAGCCCCTACAAGGTGACTCATGATAAAAGCCCTGTTTCCAATTACAATTATTGCAGCTATGACTCCTGAGCGAACTTATTAATTGAAGTCTCTGCACAGCAAGATCTTTAATTTAACATAAATCCTTTCAAGTCACCTCCAAACCTGGGGATAAAACCAATTTTCCTCCTCCCAAACAGTTTCAACAATAGCCAAAATCTTTCCCGCATGCAACAAAACGCACACGTACTCTCATTTGAACGCATACATCATTTCTGAGACAAATTTTCAAAAGATAGCTTCCACCTGCATGCACAAACCATCACAATCAAATCTTCAGTCCATACGTATCCAACATTTACCAGTATTGCATGGCAGCACCCACAAATCCAAACATGAACCAGGACCCTACCACATTAGGCCCTGTACAAACACAGGAAAATAAATGCACGCTCTTTGCCCCAAGAAGCTCACAAATAAGAAGTCAACTTACAGTTGGACATATCAGGGACATAACTGTACTTGAGCATTAAACCATGTGTAGCAGGTACACTCAGTAGTATGTGAATTTGAATATAAAAAGTGAGCAAAAGCAGGTCTAAATGCAAACACAGCACCCTGATGCTTCTTTAAACATGTTGTCTGTTCAAACAATTTTTTTTCTAGGTATCCTAAAACAGTTAAGACAACAGATCCACAACAAAATACATAAATTAACTACACGTACTAAACTTCACATATGCAGGACAAACCCCTGATATTCACCAAATATGATGAAGCACAAAAATAGCTTCTCCCTCTTCTAATTCAAACTTCTCCTGGAAGGGTGGTGAATAGCAGCTTCGAGCATTGTGCCCGTCTGCTGCTAGCGTTTAGCCCTGCAGAGCAGCAGGGCAGGAGGCAGAAGAGCAGGAGAAGTCCACTAAAGCCCAAAGTATTGCTTTTGTTCAAAAAACCCCAAACATCCTCAATTCATCTGGCTCCATAACAGAATAGTAGGAATTAAAAATGATGAAACAGAATTGGGAATGGGGGCGGGGAGGGAAACTGCCAACAGCGACTATTTTGTGAAACACGATGTCAGGCAAGTCAATAAGCTTGCTGCTCCAGCAGAACCTGACCTGTACATTTTGACCCTAGCAACGGTGGCACAGTGGCAGACAGCCTGCTCCCCATGTAGTAAGTAGAGACAATGACCTAGCCTTATCCTAGGTGCAGCTGTTCTCCAAAATGTCTTAACTGTAAGCAAATCCACCTACATCTGCCTTGGGAGTTCACCACAGAACTTCTTAGCTCAGGCACAGCAAAAACCATCAATTATAAGGGTCCCCTCAGGACACAGCCTGCTAGCCCTTGCAGATACACAATGCTGCTCATCTGTTTCCTTAGACAAGCTGCCTCCTTTAGGCAATACACCTAGGAGTGACAAGCAACACCAGAAACACTTACTCGTGGGCATCGCTTTGTCCTGAGAAGAATCAGAGCCTAAAGCTAGAACAGAGATACATTTTGTATTTTCCAGCTAGCATATTAATTTTGCAGGTCCTCTCATGCTACCAGCAATGTTCAGAATCCAGCGCTTACGCCATACTGTGGGGCTACACTTCCTTCCTCTTCCGACAACACACACCCTGTGACCACATTATGATAGAGAAGTCTAGGATGAGGGCATCTCAGTGAACTCTGGAAGTCACTACGGAAAAGAGCTGAAAAAGCAGCAAGTAAGAGAGAGGTAGAGGGTCAGGTTTTACCTGTGACTCAACCTGAAACTCAGATTTTTATTCCTGGCATTTCTGCTGAACTACTAGTAGGTAATACAAGCAGATCTCATCCTATTTCTGTGCCTCAGTTTCCCCATTGCTCAAATGTATGTGCATGCACAAAAAGCACAAGGAATACAAGCCTGATTAAGTATAAACTGGCTTCGGACGCACCTAGTGTGAAAATTTGGTGTTTTCCACCCCTGGATTACTACCACATTGTTCAAGCAAACTTTGAAGCTGCTTGTTCTGGGAAGTTTTTGACCTGAAAGGGCCTAGGATTTTCAGAGCAATGATAAAAGTCTTATTTTTTTTTACTCTCAGCTTTTTGGCTGAACGACATCCTGAAAGCCAGGATTTTCCTTTTGAAAGCACAGAATCAGACCAAACTATGCATCTCCTTTTGAACATCTCCAGGCCCAGGCCAGTCTAGAAACTTCCCATGAAAATCCGACTTTGGAATGGATTAGATAAAAACATATCCTTCACCCTGAAGTGCCCAAAGGAGATCATGTATCATTATCTCCATTTTTCAAAAGAAAAAACGAGGAACAACATCACGGAGATCACTTGCCTCACACCAACTAGAACACCAGCAACAGGATCTAATTCTCCTGTACCTCAGCCTAGTGTTTATCCAAGCGCTTTTGGGTGGTTTTTTTTCAAATTGAGACAAAACACAGCAAACTATCATTCTAAACATCCACATAATTCTACTGCTTCTTACCTCTTTCGGTTGCTGGTGCCTCAGAGCCCAACACTCACCTGGCAGCACTGAGCTCTGAGGGGAGGGGCGGGGGGCGCCCGCCGGTTCCAAC
>NW_009713322.1:0-2549 GCF_000703405.1 Apaloderma vittatum | reverse complement strand
AAGCCGGTGGCGCCTCTGGTTTCTCACCATCCAGCTCTATTTTAATTGGCAATGAATTACATTAATTTTCAAAAAAACAAGTGTGACAGTAATGGGCAAGGGATCTCCTCGGCTCTGTCTGAACCGCCCCTGTCCTGGTGGGGAGAGGGAGGCACAGCCTGGCAGCAACCCACCAAGGGCAACCCAGGCACACGCCTCAGGATTAAACTACCACAACAACTACCAAAACAAAAGACAAACAAACAAAAAAAATCCAACCCGCACCCCTGTCAAAGGCAGTGCCTTTTATATCGGGCAAAAAAAGCCACTGCGTGGCCAGTTTGGTTTCCTTTACAGGAACCACACGGCCAAGATGATCTTCAATTTAGAGCTCTACTTACACCTGCCTATAAAGCAGAAAGAGGATGGAATTACTCACACTCTGAAGAGAGACTGAGCATTGTCACAGAATCACTGACTTTCCCACCACAGCTTCTACTGTCATATTGGCAGAATCTGCAGTTCATTTTTTTCCACCAGCCTCCGTACCCCCCCCGCAATAAGCAGAAAATAAATTCCAGAGCAAGGCACTGTAACACAGCACACACAGTCACACTAGTGAGACCTACACTAAGCATAATTTCACACTGGAGAAGGCAAACCACCTTCCCAGCTTATTATTTTGGCACAAATTGGATTTTGATTCAGTCATGCTGAGAAAACACAAGGAGACAAAGTAAAGCAAGAGTTCTCAAAAATGATTAAAACAATTAGTTCCTAATGGAGAGCAAAGTCTTGCTCTAAATGTAAGACCACTGCTAAATGCTAATAACAAAGAGATGGGCACAGTTACCTTTTGAGTGCGAGCTTTCCATTTCATGGTGTTTACTTTAAGGAACATAGCATAGCACATCAGGTACCGGACAGTACTGGCAGCAATCCACAGGGTGGGAGAACATGGGGAGGGCAGACTGTAGCATTAGAAACTCTTGAGAAGCTACAATTATTTGTGTATTTCTGCCCTCGCACGCCTAATCAATGAGCTCCTGGCTCAGGGTACTCTGCTCACCCAAGCTGGCTCCCATGTGCCGTGAACACCTGGGAACCACCATGGAATCCCAGCTCCCATGACAAAGAGCGTGGACAGAAAGACCAAACAACTGAATTTATATCCCATGACACTGCAAGTTTTGTTTTGCAAAACCAGGTTAACAATGGGGGGAAGGAGAAATCACTGGCCTTTTCTGTAGAATGGAAAGTGCAGGCTAGTGTATTCTTCTTAAAAGATGTCCCTTAGAAGCACATTAAATTACATCGATTATATAATGTGATCAAAAACCCCCCTTAAGTTTCTTAAGAGTGCTGCTGAGACTATCTCCATTGTATTGATCCCCCTGAAGTCTTTCTTTTTTACATGAATTTCAAATATCAAGTGACATAGCTCTTTATTGGTTATCTGAAGTATGCAGTGCTTATTTACAACACAGAAACAGATCTCTGTAGAAAAATACTGAAGTTAGAAATGCAAATTACTTTGCCATTTATTAACATTTTTTAATTTAGAAGACAACACAGAACTAACTTGCAGTCTTAAAAGAAAAATAAAAATGGGTGAAGTACAGTCCGAGCTTACAATTTTTATGCCAGTGATCAATGCTTAGCTAGCTTTCCTTACAAATATGATATCAAAGTATTATCCAAAGATTTTGAAGCACTATAAAAACTCTGCTAGATGGTACTTCATCATAGTCCGAACTAGACAGGTCAGAATATTAAACACATTTTGCTAGAATAGGAGACAAAGGAAGGGAAAATTTAAGGGCATCTCTCCCCCACATCACACAACCATATCCACGCTTCACAGCACAGCGCAAGGCAGGAACGGACAAATGAGCACCAGCACAGGCGAGTACATTCACACAACATTAAGCAGCCCCTGGGGAGGTATCTGCTTAGTTCTAAAGAAGGAGAATTGGGCATCCCAGTACATCTCACCAGGGCTCATTAGGGCTCATTAACTACTGGAGAAAGCTTCAGCAACAGCCTGAGCATCCTGCAACCCTACTTCATTGCATCGTGTGACACACTGATACTGATTCAGCTACAGCCAGGAGTGGAGATTGCTTGCTTCCTGCTAAGCATTCTTTTTTTCCCAGGGTAAAAAATGGTTTTAGAGCCAAAGCTACTGTTTTTCTTGCATTTTTATGGCATCAACACACACTGCTCCGTGACTAGAGCTTACAGGGACTTTGCCACACTGCTAATTAACAACAAGATAGTTTATAAAAGCACACAAGCTGGCAAGAGGTGCTTTTTCCAAGCTTGTTCTGAAATACAATTTCAAAGAAACCGAAGGAGGGCGGAAATGCTAAGGTCAAGTAACACAACACTAGAAAAGAGCCTTGGACTGGGGTGTGTCACAAGAATTGACTGAACAGATCCTCTGCAAGCCCATAGACTTGAAGGAACAGAATCAAACTGTGTTTCATCTTTGACATCCTGAGAGGAAAACACTAGCACTTGTCTGCATAAATCTCTGAGAAAGTGTCCTGGGTTTAGCTAAAACCCAG
>NW_009713321.1:0-286 GCF_000703405.1 Apaloderma vittatum | reverse complement strand
TATGATTCTGTGATTCTATGATTGAATGATTCTGCCTGGACTGACATGATTCTGATCGGGAAATCCTTGGCTGTCTCACCTCTACAGGTGAAAGAAGTGTGCCTGGGAAGCCAGGCATGTCAGAAATGAGGAAATGAAAGGACGGCGTTGATGGGAAACAAAACACTAGGTGTGCCATTAGGGAGGGTATTTTGCTTTGCAGGTGAGTGTGTTGGAAAATTACTGCCACCGTGCAGTGACTGTGGGCCTGGGGCGGTGCAGGAGCAGTATAAAAGCAGGGCCTTCT
>NW_009713320.1:0-595 GCF_000703405.1 Apaloderma vittatum | reverse complement strand
ATGCAGGGAGCGAGTCCTTCAGTGCATTGGCCAAGACCTATCTAATTTTCCATGTCTCTCCCTTGTGCAGACAAACCTAACCTAAGGATTCTAGTCGAAATAGAGCTAATACACACAGATTTGCTTTTTTTTAAAGGCTTCTTTCCATTTTTTTTTCCTGTTCCAATACACTTTACATTTATGATCCTAAAGTTTTAAGAAGCAATATGTATTAAAATTGGAGGAGGCTCAATCTGCCACACTCCCATCCATAGCTGTAAGAAGGTACAGTTAGGTTAGATACTAGGAAGTTCTTCACCGTGTGTGTGGTAAGACACTGGAGCAGGTTGCCCAAGCTGTGGAGTCCTCATCCCTGGAAGTGCCCAAGGCCAGGTTGGACGGGGCTTCGAGCAACCTGGTTTAGTGGGAGATGTCCCTGCCCATGACAGGGGGCTTCGAACTAGAGAATCTTTATAGTCCCTTCCAAGCATTCTACAATGGCAACATTTTCCAAATATCCACAAATTTTTAATCCCTTCCTACTTCACCGTTCCTCCTTGAAAGAAAAGGGCTTAGTTTCAAAATAGGCTTTCAAAGTTGTTTAGATCTTTGCACA
>NW_009713319.1:0-8063 GCF_000703405.1 Apaloderma vittatum | reverse complement strand
CCCCGAACATTCTGTGATTCTGTGATATGATATGAAACCCAGATGCTCTGCAGCATAGCAGGGAAAGCAGTACTGCGCTACTGATGACTATAGGCAAATCTGCAGTTATTCCTGCACAGCGCTGGAGCTGAGCTTTCCTGAAGAAGTCCACACACGGCCCCAGGAATTTTGCAGATGCTTACTAATATCTTGAGATAGACTAACGCTGAGACCAAGGCAGCATCTAACCTGAGCTAGCTCTAGTCATACCAAGCCTTGCCAAGAACACAAAGGACCACAGCGCTGAAAGATCAGTTCCCACACAGAACCAGCTCAGTTCATAAACCACCAAAACCCTGAACATCCCTAGCAGCCTCTCCAAAGAGCCACCAAGAAACCTCAGTGTCATGTTCCACAAACCTAGGCTGTAGGCTATTTACTCACAAATTATTTCCACGGGAAGACAAAACAGCTGGAACGCACACAATTTCATAGTATGTCTCGCATATCTTCCCACTGAGATATTTTATTAGCCATGATGCTGGAATTAAATCTTGTGGAGGACACTCTCAATCGTGGAGAGCATTTGAATACCTACTGAAAATCCTCTGATTCTCTACATTCTCCAAGACCATTTGAATACACCATCTACATTTTTCTGTGCAAACCAGAAAACGAATTTTCATGGTGTTTTGAGTGATTTCAACTCCAGCATATCCTAGGCTTACCTTCCAGCACATGCTCTGTACAGCATTTGTACACAATTATTTCTCTTTTTCAGCCTTATTTTACTTTGTAGCAGCCCAAGCTGTCCAGTTTTCCAAGACCTGAACAACTTTATACAAGGCACAGCCGAAAATTATTCATAAGAAAAAATAGTATGAGCACCTTTTCTCCAACAGCCAAATTGATAATAAACAATTCTGTACATCAATGTCACTCGCATAATTTTCTCCAGTGAGTATAAATGTAAAAAGTGTCATGTGACAAGGTGAAGTTGAGATCTTAATGCTCTCCTAGGTTATGAGAAAACTATTTAAAAAAAAATAAATTAAAACTTTCTTCCTAATTCTAATATTTCTCCTTGGCTGTGCTCTTAGCTTAGCTAACAGATCTTACAGAAGGAACCCAGAAGCAATCAGGGAAAAGCAAAAAGCAATCTTCTCAGCTGTGAAGACTGTTGGATCTAATCGCAACCTCTCAAGAGATGATCTGAAATCCTTGCAAAAATGTTATAAATGCCGATATCTGCAGACCAAATTTAACATCCGAAGATGACCTAGCACAGTTATGTAGGAAGGCAGTGGATTGACCAAGACGTTCTTTTGAGATGCATCCAGAAACATCAAAAAGGAACTGAATCATAGAATCCTAGAATGGCCTAGACTGGAAGGGACCTTAGAGATCATCCAGTCCAACCTCCCTGTCATGGGCAGGGACGCCTCTCAACCAGATCAGGCTACTCAAGGCTCTGTCCAACCTGGCCTTGAACACCTCCAGGGAGGAGGCTGAGAGGCAGAGCAGGATTCAGCAACCCTGATGTGAAAGTGTTCATCAGAAAAAGACAGAAGAGTCTGCACTTCCACTGACAGCACTGTGCTCTCGGTGTACTGTCCTTTCAAAGTGTTCTGTGATTCTTCAAATCCCAAGAGGCTATTGGCACCCTAAAAAACCTGCAACGTTGAACTTTGAATATGGCAGAATCATGCATCACAGCTGATTCACTTAATACAGTTCTAGTCAAATGAATAATCTTCCAAGAAACTTTTAATACAGTGATGGTACTAAGTAACGAAAAATAAGAAGAATTTTAAAGAGTTCTATCTGTAAGAGTGATAGTTTTATTTATGTAAAATACTCTGAAGGGAAGAAAATGTGCTTAGGTGAGGGAATCAATGCCATCTGTGCCTCCAACAGCTCTTGGCTGACAACCTATCTCCCCACTCTGCTCCTTGGAAGCCACGATCAAATTGAATCAAGTAAATGGGCCTCCAAAGCAAGGAGTCTCAAAGCAAGAAAGAGTCTCAAAGCAAGAAAGAGTCTCAAAGCAAGAAGGAGTCTCAAAGCAAGAAGGAGTCTCAAAGCAAGAAGGAGTCTCAAAGCAAGAAGGAGTCTCACTGCAAGAAGGAGTCTCACTGCAAGACGGAGACTCAAAGCAAGAAGGAGTCTCAAAGCAAGAAGGAGTCTCAAAGCAAGAAGGAGTCTCACTGCAAGAAGGAGTCTCACTGCAAGATGAAGACTAGGCAGGGCACAGGCACATCTTCTCTGGTCGGTACAAACACAGAGACCAGGAGCTTTGAGTCCTGTTTCCCTTTGCCTTTCTCAGGAAAAAGATAATAGAGCAGCCCGTTGATCTGAGTTATCCATACTGGCGATGTAGGAAAGAGGGTGAGTGAAAACTGAAGTCTGGGTCTACACAGGCATTCAGCATAAAGATTAGACACAGGCTTACAAGTAGTCCTACTCTTAGCTGCATGAATAGCTACCGCCGTAACTCAGCTAACGTGAATCTAGAGTTTAAGTTATATCAATACGACAAATGACAAGATTGGATTTTTTTTTTTTCTAAAGCTCTTAACATTCATCATTGATGTTCTAATCTGGCAGAATCATCCATGCTTAGCTCTAAATCCAAGAGTATTTTCATTCTGTTAGACTACTCACAGATGCATTTGTTTATTAATCCAAACAGTTTGCCGCACTGGTCCGCAAATGCTGCATTAGGAGTTCCTTCCATCCACTACAACTTTTCGTCTACTCCTTCGTCTCAATCACATCCCCAGCTTCGCTACTTATCCCAGGAAGTGTGCATCTTGCAGATTATCCACAGCCTCTCAGAAGAAGAGATAACTGCAAATCTTAGAAGGGGGTTGTATCAACAGAATCTGTCTTTCCAGCTATTTTAGGAGCTGACATCTAGAGCGAAGGTTCATATGTTCGTAAAAGAAGCACAGGGCAAACCAGCATCTCTTCTACGGAGAGGAACTCCTGCTATATTCATACACCTGGGAGGTGCCGAAGGGGAACAGAAACGCGTGCTGTTCGACCCCAACTATCTCACAGCGGTACCTAAATTACCACACGAGTATCTCAATGCCAAGCCCCAGTGCAGAGAGTGAACAGAATCTCCAAAAAAAGCACCCGAAGCAGAGCCTCCCCACTCCCCTTTGAGCAAGCAGAAATAACGGTTTCGGCATGAAGCACCCGAACGATGCCAAAACATGTAAATCGTGAAGCAGTAGCACTTCCCTACTGCACTTCTCTTGAAACTGTGATTTCATGGGGGTCTGTTGAATTATTGAGGAAAAAAAGATCAGCACCATACCGAGTAACTTGGGGCACAGCCACAGCCCATAGCCCACTTTTTTCCTTCACTGGGAACCAATTTTTCCTTTCACTGTGAGCAATTCTGGAACTAACTACACACAATTTCTTTCACTTCCTTCTCCTCTCTATTGAGGTTTACAAAACACCCCAGCAAAAAAATATATTTATTCCAATACCATTTATTCATTTGTCTTGATCCTTCAAAGTGTATTAACAAAAATAAATTAAAAACTAAATTTGCCATGCAGAAACCCCCCAACCACATCCTCAAAACAACAGAAATATCAGATAAATTGGAGTCTGTATTCCAAGGAGGTATTTCGAGCCAACGTAACCCTCACTTTCCCTTATTTTTCAAGCTAGTAAATTCCAGGAAGAACAAACCACAGTGATATAATAATAAAATGACTGAGATTGTGTGATTAAGAAGCCCTGCACAAGGTATGAAGAAATCTGGATGCTGTGGGTCTTCTTTCTGTGACTTTGTAGCACGACCTAGGCACCTGTCTGCAAGTCAGCAAAACGAGTAGTAGTACTATGGACATTAAATATAAAATGATTTGTCTTTCACTGAATTTTACACCGACTCTCAATATTTTCTACGCAGGACAGATGACCAATAGCTACTGCAGACAGTACTTGTAAGAGCTACTTCATTCCAAAAACAATTTCCATCCTTCTAACAGTTCAGAACACAGGATTAACATAGGAAATTATTCTGCTTAATTTCCTGGTCTAGTCTAAACAGAGGATGCTATACCCAGGGCCCTGTTCCTTGTGATATCATTTAGTTTTTTGGTTTTCTATTCCCAGCTCTGATACGCACAAGGTAATTGGAGAAGGTGGCAGATAAACAGTAAATTTGCACACTGGAAATTCATTGCTTACTGACACCTAGGACTTAAGATCAATCCATCGGAACTGCACTGGTTTTTAGCACTTGAGCAGTCAGAGGTAAGTTTTAGCCAACAGAAGAAGTGGAAGTCTGGCACTACGTCACCATCTCTTTTAAAAACTGGGTTTGCTCCCACGAAATACAAGGACCAGGTCAACCATTAGTATTCCATCCCAAAAAACAATTTGGTGTCTATTCAGTACTACGTGCCTGACATATTATTCCAAACACTATCAACTCCAACTTCTTTCCAGAGCATAATCTATATCGAAATTATACGTGGAGCTCTTTTGTGGGTTGTCTGGGTATTTTTTTTTTCCATTTTTTTTTAAACAGCTGAACGACAAATTCCTAAAAACAGTGGTTTATCTCAGAAATGCTGATAAGAATGGTGCCTGTAATCACAAAATAGTATGTGTAGTCTCAGAACAAAATATTTCAAATAAATGCTGGCAGGCTCACAGCTAGAAGACTGATGAACAGAAAATAGCCCTTCCCAGAGAAATTAACTTGCACGCAGAACTTCAACATTTACATTAAAAACACAGATATTTAGGCACACATAAAATTGATTTTCCATTCCTTTTTTAGATTATACTGATTTTTCAGCTGCTTATTGTGAAATAAGAACTGCACTTAGAATCAGTTTGCCCTCGTGTAACATCTTTTACTTGACTACTACTGTTTCACCTAGATTTGTGAAGAACACTGAGTGGATGTCCTTAGGAAAGAGCATGGTAAGTATCTTAAGTACTATCTGTGTTTTATGGAAGAACAATCTGAATATAAGTCTTCGAGTAGCAGGTGTAACCTCACTTTTCCAATGAGCAAAGCTGGGCGTATACACAATCCAGTATTTCATCTCATTCTAAATGTAGACTTGTTTCACTTCTCTGAAATGACTATCAAATTGTTTTGTAATACACGTTTGTTCTCTTAGTTTAAAAAAAGAGTATTTTTAAACTACTTAGTAGCCAAAGACTATTTTAAAAAATGCCATATGGAACACCTGCTGTGCAGAGATGATAAAAGACAAGATGAAGACAGTGTTTTTGACATGTTCTACCCATAATCAGTCTAGACTCAACCTCAGGAAACTCTCCCTCTGTAGAATCTAGGAAAAAAGCAGTGGATGTACGAAAAAAAAAAAAATACCGTGAAACTCTTTTCCCCAATATGGTTTCAGAAGTTCAAGCAAAGGGCTCTCTCATTTAGGCACCCTATTTGCTGACAAATGCTCTCAGGTTTCTGCCTCCCTCCTCCTTTTTCATCCACGCAGGAGCCAGGAAGCGATGCCGTTATATCCGCGGGGAAACGATGCCGAGGGAGGGAACTGGGGAAAGTAATTTTCTCTCAATTCCCTCAGGAGATCATTTCACATCCACGGGTAAGAGATTTGATTAACAAAACAGTTTTAGCAAGCACAGCAACTACAATGCAGGGTGATCTTCTTTCACCTGCCCTTTGAGTAAACGCCACAATCGTTACCGGCTGAATATTCTCGATGGATGCACAGTCCCCTCAACTTTTGCATTGCTCTTCTCAGGCCCTGGCACACCAGCCAACTGTTCCAAGAGCAGCGGTGATCCCTAGGAAGCTCCTTGCAAGATGGACCTGAGTAGTGTTTCAGTGACTCAGAACAAACAGTTCCCAAGGTTGACGTAAGCAATTGCATAACGGGTCAAAACGCCCCTCGGTTTGCCACGGCTAACAATAGCCACAGGAAAAAGCTACCCCGAGACTACTATTACTAGCAACACCTAAAAGGTCAAATGTTTCTACTGTTCTTGACTGCTTGCTTCTTTAATGAACATTCCTCACCCTCCAGGCTTTTGTATTTTTAATTGCTTCTGCATCACGGGGTCTAATTTTGCCTTTATGGTCGAGAAGTGGCAAAACCCCTTGAAGATTCAACTACTGCAGCGCAACGCTATTGGAGATTTTGAAAAATGTATTTAAAAGAGTCTTTGAGAACATTTCTTGACTTCTAGTTTAGCTGAGATATTGGCACATTTGTTTTCTGCCAACTCGTACCAACAGCTTTCAACACGAGCTGCAGAACGAAAAGAGCTGTTATTACTCGTTTCTTGCAGAAAAGGTTACTTGGGAATTCATCAGAACAATTTAGCAGCCCTGTAGAGTATTGTTAATAGAGAAGAATAGGCTTGAAATTCTACTATGGGGGGAAAAAACCCAACCTCATAGTAGGGTTCAATGGGAAGTTGACTTTGCATTGTGTATTTCACACACAATTGAATTCCCATTATGTGTTCCACACCTCAAGTAATATAATCTTGTGAAAGAAAAATGTTACAGAAACCCTCTCCCTTCCATGTAGTCCCAACTGGTCTTCCCGAACCTGCAAACCTTCAGCAACAATCATATCTGAAACTCATCTCCCACAAACACAACGGAAGAAATCACCGTTATCTAAAAAGCACTTAATGCTTCCTCATCGAAGAAGGCAGCAAATTCCCACTACCAGCACCGAACTCCTGAGCACACTGAACCTTTCTGGAAATAGCAATGTTTCATCCGCGAAGTTTTGACAGTAAAAGAAACTTCAGACCAAGGTTTGGCAGCATTTAACTGCCACATCATCTTCCAGCAGAGCTTGCCACAGGAAAAAAAACCCCATGACTGGTTATACCAGTTATGTCAGTTTACTGCTCAAAAGCAGATCTCTGAGGCTTTACGCTAAATTCCTTCTTTGGTGGCTCTACCATAAATTTTAAAACATTAACTTACTCTCTTTAAACCGATAGGCTACCCTATTCAAACCGCAGTATAGAAGAGGTGTCGAAACGAGATGTTCCTAGGCTTCACGCTAAGAACTGCAACTCACAGATCAGTGCCAGGAAGACAGCACAGCCTAATGGTACTTCCACTCACTCCTCAGGTACCCTGGATAAACAAAGTGGAAAAGGCATGGATTACCAGGAAAAAAAAAAGGATGAAAGGATACAACCCAACGCATCCTGAACTGTGAACTCCAAAACCCAGCCTGCCATTTTCTCAGCCCAACACTTTGGAAAAGCGATCAAACACAGGGTTTTTTCCTTACAACAGTCAGCCTTGCCTGAACAAAACACAAGAACAATTTGTTCCGAGGCAGACTTCTCGGAAATAAGAGCCACAGCTGCTTTCAGAGACCCAAATTAAATAAAATGCATCCAGAAACCGAAAGAAAGACGATAACAGAATGAACCGGGAGGGCTGGAACAACAAACAGGTACTTCCTAGGAATAAACGGTCACCTTGGTTTAAATCAAGGCTCGCGGGCAGGGGCAGAACGTCACAACCAACCACAGGAACAACTCCAATGCCCAGCTTCTAAAACACCTACGCAAAATCTCTCTCTGGGGGGTAGGGAGTTAAAGGATGCAACCCTGAGATCACCCGCCTGTTTCATATTTGAACCAAGGCAAACCTCAGCGACAGCTTCAAGAGGGGCCATGCAGGACCTTGAGGCTCATCAGCCCTACCCAAACCAGCGTGGAACCGACTTATTTACATTTGGTGCTCAGCACACACTGTAAAATAAAGAGAGCACCGTGCCCTTCACCCTTTTCCCTTACTAAAAAAAGCTGACCTGTAATTTTCTCTTTTCCTTCTTCTCCTAGAGCTGACAAACAGCACTCGCCTACCAGGTGGATGGCTGGCTGGCTGGCTGCAGAACAAATCTGATTATCAGGATCGACCTTTCGCAAAACACTAGCTTTAAATTGCAAGTGGTTTTGGTTGGTTTTGTGTTTTGGGGTTTTTTTGGATAATTCCAGTTTCACCAGCGGTTAACGCCTCGGTGCCTGTTCTGCTAAGTGACATCTTCTCAAGACCCTCTCCGCCCCATTTCAGAGGTGTT
>NW_009713318.1:35554-77916 GCF_000703405.1 Apaloderma vittatum | reverse complement strand
AAGATGGAGGGTGAAGTATCAGTGCTGCTTCCTTGTTTTGAACCGACAGGGTTGGGAAACCTGAACTGTGCTCGTGTATTTCAGCGTGGCCTTGGGCTCCTTTATTTTTATTTATGCCTCCGTATCTTTTTGCTGTTGCTCTTAGGTGGTTCGTAATGAATCAGCCTTACAGCAGCATGCTCGGGGTGCTGAGGTGCCGGGCTGTTTTCTCGAGGCTGTTGACAGCGATCGTTATTAAAGAGCCAGGAGGGCAGCTGAGATTTTCATTCCAGCTTTTTACCTTCTCAAAACCGCCGGTGGTTTTGGCCGCGGGCGGATGGCACAGCTGTTTTACCTCTTGAGGAGACGGTGAAGGACTGGATGTCACGGATTGTAGGTTGCATCTATTTTGTAGCCTGCATTTTTTTATTCCCCCCCTAATCCTGTGTGCTTCCCTTCTCTCCTTTCACCCCGCCCTCTTCTCCAGCAGTGTAGCTTGCAATGACACAGGGTCTTTGTCAGAGGAGCCAAGCGGTGCGAGGGGATGGGTCAGCAGAAGCTTTATCTCCGTGCTATGTTAGGTCACAAGCATTTAGGCCGCAAAACCCTTTAGCGAGGCTTTGGCTGCTGCCTGGGGTGTTGCTAAGAAGAACCCACGAGCCGGGTGGGCAATTCACAGTTCGCATTGTGAAGTGAAGTCTTCATGGTGTTTATGAAAACTTCCCTCAGCCTTACCTAAGGAAGGATGGGTGGCTTTTGGTAGTTTGTTTTTTTTTTTGTGCTGAGCATGCGTTTTCTTTTCTGTGTGGTGTGATGCTGGGGAATGGGATGGGAACACTCACTGCTCCCATGAAATGGATGTTGGCAAATATCACATGAATGGGGAAAGAGAGACTTTTAAGGTGGATGACTTGTCTCGGAGTGTCTAAAGGTGGAATGATTGTCCCTTGCGATCACAGCCCGCTCCGGCATTGAATGCAGCTGATATTCAAGAAAATATTTCGATTCCGTTGCATAGTTCTAGAAAAAGCATCAGGTCTAATAACCACGTTAGAAAAATACATGTTCCCACAGCATTATTTGTGTTATATCATAATAAAGGAGCATCTCCTTTAAAAACCAAACCGAAACCCAAGCCAAAACCTTATTTTTAAGATCTCACAAACCAGACCGGAAGTGTGTTCCAGCATGAAACTTGATGCGCAGCTTCACTTGACAAACAGTTGAGGTCTGGTGAATTTTTTTGTTAGTGCTAGGAATGTCTGTGAAACTATAATTGTTTGGAGAGATAGGAGTGGAATTAATATTACAGTGTCTTGTCCTTTATGACACTTATTATAATGAGTGTTTCAACAATCCATTGCCATTGATTCACATAAAAATAATCTCTGGAACAGTTAAAATTCTGTTGTGCATGTTTGCAGAGGGAAACTTCAAAATAAATATTTGATCTATAGTCTTAAGTCACAGAATATTAAAGCATTTCCTTCCGCTGAAAGAATTGATGACCACAAGTGACTTGTTTTTTCACTTCTTGTTGGGTGAGTGGTTTATATTTTTTGATATTGAGAAAGGAGCATTAAAAAAAAAGTGACATTTCAAGTGGCATAAATATAAATTATTTGCCTCATAACTTTTGTCTGTTTTTTTTTTTTTTTAATATATAAAAGACTACGTTGGTAAACTGGGATGGCTTTGAGGAGCCATTTTGTGGAAATAGGTGCATGCGTCTTATCGAAGTGTGGCCGTGCAATCGGCTGATACACTGAATAGCTCCTTTGCGCTGTTTCTACTCCTACGTGCAATGTAATAAATATATTTGAGAATGGTCCACATAGAATCTCTTGGGATATGTTATGGGATAAGGGTGAGATGCTGCAGCTGCTGCTTTGATCAGTAAACTTCTTTAAAACTCTTCTTGCACTTCATCAGTGGTGGTCAGAACCCTGATGGAATTTCTGATATGACGTGCTTAGTTAAGAAGTGTAGTATACTTAAATGGACCTTTTTTCAGGCGTTGTATCATTCTGGTCTGTTTTGCTTAAATATTCCTATAAAGAGCTTATTGGTGAATAATGTCAAGATATTTTGATGTGCTTCCTTTGACCTTCTGGTCAAAGGTTTTGTCTATTTATAAAAAGAAAAGCAGAGGAAAAAAATGTTATAGTACTGGTATTATGTGGAGAAAGACTTATGAAAATGTATCATTTTGTTATTTTGACTCCCATGCAACTTTTACCTTTTTTTTTATATGTGTGTATATATTTTTGTTGTTGTTTTTTACCTTAATAGTAGGTTATGGAAGTGTTAACCTTCTCTTACAAGTGAAGGTAACTCCTTCTAGGAGTATCTCTAGGTTTAAAGAGAGTGGGGGGGTGGTTTTGTTTTTGTTTTTTTATGTGATGGAAATGGTGCATGCCAACTTCTTAGACTGTTGGCATATTTACAAAGAATATGCATTACAAAAAAAGATGTGTGTATAAAAGCTGCTCCTGGTTTGGGTTTTGCAATAACCTCTTCTAGTCAGAAGAGACCTAGGTTAGTTAGTGATTACGCCAGCCTTCGCACCCTTGTTTTAAAGCTTTTTCATACAGGGAAATGACTTTCAAAGTGCAAAGTCTTCTGCTTCTGGGAGACAACCTTATGTGACTAACAACCGAAGCTGTTGCCATGACATTTTGTCCGGTCTGTGCCCTGGATGTCAATGCCTGCTCAGGAGGGACGGCTTAGTGGAAGATGAGCAGTTCTTTAATGTGCCACGATGGAACCGGCGGCACTTTCAGAATCCCCCCAGACAAACATCTTTCACAGAGGCAATTAGCGCTGGAGCGGGGCAGGAGGCGTGCCTGGAGGCAGAAGTCCCCTACACCGCTGTAGTTTTAATCTGTCAGTAGGCCAGAGTCAACATGCTGGGACTTACGAGGGTGCCAGCAATAGAAATTGATATTTTAACCCTCGGTGGCTCAATCAGAAGGTTGCTGCTGGGCGGGGAGTGTTCACCCAGATTGCGCCGAAGCCGTCTGACGGCAGAAAAGCGTTCACTTGTACCAAGGTTGGCATGAGTCACTGTTGTAATCCTTCCATTGGGGGACCCCTCCTTTCTGATCTTCACATCGGTGGCTGGTGTTGTCATTAGTTTTACGTTTGCAGTGTTGACAGTTTTTCAGCTAACTAGGGATAGGCTCGGTTATTTCATTCCACAAGGAAGTAAGTGGGAAGAAAGACAAACCTACAGTCACTCTGTAAAGTAGAACAACCTTCTGTGTCACTCCATGTAACTTGGAAGTACTCTGTATAACAGCCTAACAGAGATAATAGGTGTTTGGATATCTGTTCTTGCTGCTCTCCTGCATAGCCTAGAAAAGTTCTAAATACACGATTTTCAATATATTACAGATATATATTAAATATATTGAAGCTAGAAGTGTAGCTCCTACCTCAGTAGCTGTCTTGGTCATGTATATACCTGTTCTCATCTGATGTTTTGGCTCTTGCCAAGCTCTCTTACTGTGGGACAGAGCAGGAGATGCCACTGGGCAGCTGTTCCTCTGCACTGCAGATAGGTGTTTTTAATCCAATGTAAGTGTAAAAGAAGGAAAGAAGTGTCCTTGCCTCTTCCCCCAGTATGGTCTGGGCTAGCCCTCTAGGGGAAAGTTGAATGACTGAAGTCCAGTGCTATTTCAGCAGCATGTGCCAGTCCTGTGACTAACTGGTGTGTTTTCTGTCAAAATGATTTAGACTTGAAGGTATCTGCTAAACTTGAAGCTTTCACCCATTCTGCTCACTGACTAGAAGAAACATTTTTTCACTTTTCCGCGGTTACCGAAGGAGAGAATAGTTCTCTGTACCTAGGTCAGTGCTTCTCAGTCTTTCTGATTGTGACCTTACTTCCATCCACAAGCTTCACCTCTGTCAAGAGAAAAATCCCCAATGCCAGCATAAACAAGTAATTGACTTTTTACTAAGTGGATGACCCCACTTGGGGCCTACGACCTTGAGCTTCGGACCCGCTGATCCAGGCACACGTGTCAGGCTTGTAACTTCTAGTCCTGCCTTTTGCATCCCCTTCCTCTTTAAATAACCCAGTGCGCCCCTTGGAGAGTGCACAGCTTTCAAAGGAAGCTGGTTCTTGAAGGGAAGTCTGCAGGAGAAGATAACCTTTGGAATCATGAAATGAGTCCTAGAGTGGTTCAGGTTGGAAGGAACCTTGAAGATCATCTCGTTCCAAGCCCCCTGCTGTGGGCAGGGACACCTCTATCCCACCAGCCCATATTGCTCCAAACCTCGACTGTTGCTTTTGTGCCAGAGTTCATGGCATTCTCTCAGGCATCCCCATAAGTCTCTAGCTTGCCCCTGGAGAAAACTATGAATTCTCGATCGCTGTTGTTTTAAGCTTAGATAGCTGCGTAAACCACCAATATTGTGTGATTTAATCTCCAGCGGAGTTACTGTTATTATCATCAATTGTCATAAAATTACCCGTTTGAATTTATTAAATTTCTATAATATGGACTACCACGCCTCTTGGCTTCTTATTTTTACAGTTGTGTTTTAGTATTCCTAGTCAAGAAAGGTTAGAAAACTTCCTTGGAAGGATGATTTTGTGAATATGTTTCCCAAATACAGTTCTTCTTACCAGTTGCAGCTGATCAGTTCAGTGGTCTGCACTCTCGGATACTTAAAGGATGGAGATTTTTCTTTGCCTTTCGCAGACATTCTCATCTGCTGCTTAAATAAAAGACAAAGTATTTTAATAGACAAACAAACAAATAAACAGCACTTTCTTTTATAGCAGTTTGGGTGCATGTGTTTACAGCTTGCCTGTACAATGTAATTCATCTCAGATAGCGAGGTTATTTGGTAAGTTGGTAGAGTTACCAGAAAAATATCATGTATGCAGTAAAAGATACAGGTTTCTTACTACTTGTTTCCGAGCAAGTAATTAGGTTTCTAATACAAAACACATGGGAAAATAGTTCATGCTTTTAGCTGAGCTGTTAAAAAGCTGTGCAGCTATATACAGGATTATGAATCAGTAGAGGCTTTGAACAAGGTGATACGGTTAAAATTTCTTGGAGCAGAAAAAATCAGACCAATCTTGAAACTTGTAGTTTTCGGCTGCAACACTAAAAGCATAATGCAAAGTAGGCAGCTGAGAACCTACGAAATTTTGAGACCTAAAGCATCAGGATGAAAACGTTTGCACGTATTTATTTTTCAAACACACAAGCGTGCTGAACAAAAAAGCCTTATAGAAGGCTTAGAAAAATGTTTTAAAAGGAATCAAGGCAGTGTTTGCACTGAGAGAGCATCCCACTGTGTTTCTCCAGGAGCTGCTGTAAGCAGAAATGTTGTTCCCCAGCAGAGCAGCAGAACAGGGAACGCTGGGAGTGTGAGTACAGGGCTGTTTGCAGGAGCACTTTAACTTTTGATGTGTTTCCAGAGGACCTTTAAAACTGTCAATGTAGAATAAGCTATGGGATAGCCATAAATGTTATGATTCGATCTTTTTTTCACATGATTTTAGTTGTATTTTTAGAGACAAAAGAATTAAGTAAACAAGTGGCATTAACTCTACCTTATAGCTGTAACGCAGTGTTGAAAGTAATGTAGTTACATTTTTTTCATGCCCCATTTACAGATACCTTATGATTTTTAGGTTGTTTCTGGTTTTCGATATGGTTTGTTCGTCCAGCGAGATGGGAATAATACTTGTTTAATACTCAGGGGGGTAGTATGGATCTAATTGATATTGGTAAATGTACCACCATCTTCAAGAAATTGTTATCTCTGTGTGAAGTTCAGCTAATTTAATTATGTAGAGAAAGAATTAAATGCTGTTCTGGAGATTTAAAGGCTTTCACTTGCAATGTGTAACTGCAGGGAAAAGTACACCTTCATGAACGGCTTCATTGCTCATCAGTTCCCGCTGGAGTAGAATGAAAACTTTTCCGTGAAACCAACATCTTCAGCCCCAGGCTGTCGTTTCAGCTCGTACACTGGGAGAGCCAGTGCAAATAGTCCTCTGTTTGCATCTGTCGTTGGCCATGTGTTTTCTTCTTTCTTCTCCATTCTACCTGCTGTTTCACACCAATGAGCTGGTCTGGACCAGAAATCTAGCTTAAAGAAACCCAACCAACCCAAAACCAAATAGACACCCCACCCCACTACTGCCAGCACCAGGGAGAAGACAAGGGAAGGGGAATTTTAGCATGAGGAGAAAGCTGCTCACTTCTAAATTTTCTCAATGTGGTCATAAAAGCTCAGGGTAAAACTCTCCGTGTAGGTTAGCGTGTCTTAATTGTATGTCCAGTTTACTATCAGTAGAGAAACGCTGTACCCTAATAACAGTGAGTGCCAGTGACTACTCTGTTACTAGTACAGCCAAAGACCGTAGACCTATTTTTGTCAGTGTTTAACTGTCAAGAGGAAAACAGTCATTCTCTTTTTCCTCTATTTCTGCAGCTTGTTACTGCTTAGAGTAGGATCCATCATATATTTTGACAAGAAAGTCAAAAGCAGACTGCTTTAGAAAGTCATTGATCTGTAACAGGAACAATTAAACTTATTTTTTAAACAATAAAACACACAAATTAGTATGAGATAGTTATTTTAAAAGTATATTATATGGTTTAGGGCTTAATGTTTTTAATCTGACGAATTTAATTGAAAGAGGTTCATTAGTTTTAAGAAGCTCAATACTAACATGTATTCAAATGTAATTACTACGTGAATTACATAAAAGTGAACTTTTTGTGACTCTAATGACATGTGTTCTGGTGAAAAGCTGTGTTGTTGACTTCTGTAAGGGTGTTTGTAGAAAAGGCAGATGTGATTTGTCCTGAAGCGTTTTACCAAGCTGTTCGAAATTCTACAATCAGACGTAAACATCTATTTCACATTCTTGTATAACTGCTGCCTAAAATTAAAAAAAAATTTTAAAAATCCAACAAAAAACCACCCAAACAACCATGCCTGATGTTACCCATTGCATCTCTTGAGCTCTTCTATTCCTCTCCGTGTGGCTGGGGTGGGTGAGCTGAGGCCGCGTGGGCACAAGCAGGCAGAAGCACTTTGGGCGCTTGATCCAAAGGGTGAGATGTTTGGCTCGGGACTGTCCTTGAGGTCGCCACAGCTGAAGTGACTTTGCCACTCTCCGCTGGTGTTGTGTGCTGGAGGGAGAAAAGTTGTCCATAAATTACTTCCAGTTGTGAGGTCTTTCAAGTACCGGGCTGAGTACTGACCCATAAATATGTTTCTTTCTGTCATGGTTTACTTGTTTTCTGTTCCAGCTTTGCCTCTAGTTTTACTTAGAAGTGCCAAAAAGGCCTTTTTCTTCTGTCTGAAACGATGGTGATGAGGCTTTTAGGTTTATAAACTGCGGCAGCAACTGGAAATATTTTGAGAATGGTGTAGCTAAGTGCAATATGATAGAATTGAGAAGGGGAAAAAAACGGGGGAGGGAGAGTGTATAAAAAAACCTCTTGGTTCCTTTTAGAGAACCGATTTGTTTATTTGCAAAGCTCTGAAACTAGAACATATATGTTCTCCTTACAAAATATAGCTGACCTATTAGTTTCTGTAGAAGGGCTCTCAACTCAGCCCCTGGGATTCTTCAGCCCCTCAGTTCTTTTGAAGTTCTTAGCAAAATTGCCTCAATTACAAATAAATAAATAAATAAATAAATAAAGCTCCTGGGGAGGCAAATACTTATTTTCAAAGATACTATTTCATACGTATTTTTCTTTAAAATCTGTATTGTTGTGTTGGCATCACAACTGAAAGTTTAAAAATCTCCATCAGCAGCCCCCAAGCCCAGGCTTCAGTGGCAACGCTGACTCAACAATAACAGACTCCATCCCCCTCTCATGCTTTCTGGCCTCCAGTGCAACTTTATTCACACCCAGAAATTAAAAAAAAATTAAAAAATGAAAATCCCGCAGTGTGTTGTAGAGGATAGCTGATGTAGAAATCGTACTGCAGGCATGGAATCCTATAGAATCAGAGTGTTTGGGGTTGGAAGGGACCGCTAGAGATCATCTAGTCCAACTTCCCTGCCTGGGCAGGATCACCTGGGGCAGCCACACAGGAACGTGTCCAGGCATGCGCTACTTTTTTTTTTTCCTCCCTTAAGAAAAAGAAAACCTATATAAATACTGGGGTTTTATTATTTTTTTTTTTCCTGTCGTTTCAGATCCTAACGTTTGAGACCAAGAATCCGACGGAGCTGGCCGAGCGCTTGCGGTCTGTGTGCGGAAACCAGAGCAACGCCTACGCCCGGCTGCTGGAGTACCGGCTGAACGCTTTGCGCGGCCTCTGGAACGCCCAGCGCCAGCTCGCCTTGGAGGAGCAGCACGACCGGGAGAGCTCGGGGGATGAAGAAGCTCTGGCCTTGCTCAAGCGCCAAGGCTTGTTACAGCAGCCTGAACAGGCGCCGTTTACTTCACGCATGGGGCTTCTCTTGGTCTTTCCCCTCATCCAGTCTCAAAGTAGAACAGACCCTTCTCTCTGTAACATAACTGCTGAGGTGCTATTGAATTGCCTTCGAGACTGCCAGCCTTTGAGTTTGACTAAGGAACCTGCGGACTGTCTTAACGGGATAGAGTCTTTGCTGTGCTCCTGGCTGGAAGACACTTCTGCGTCAGGCCAACAAATTCCGTTCAAGCAAAAAGAAAATGCTGCTGCTGCCCTAGTTGCCTTGGCTTGTGCAAGGTAAGGATCCACACTGAAATGACACGTTGTGGTTGGTATTGGGACTGAGTGGTGGTATTTAAGAGTCAAAAATGCTGGGGCCACACTGTTGATACTAACTTTTGTGGTTTACACTGATCTTTTTCTTTCTGATATTTAAAGATTGGTTTGGAAAGGGTGAAACTGGTAAGCTAAGCGTTTATTTTTCTTGCATGTGTTTAGTGTATGTAAAGCCTGAAGGATCTAGGTTAGAAATGTCTCTTGTGCATATTGCTGCTTCTGCTGCAGTGATCTGTTCTAGGAATGGTTCCAAAGGTTTTTATCATGGAGGGAAATTGTCTCACTCTTCCCTTTGTACTGCCCCTATAATCCCGTAGTTTATGGATCTTCATTTGGCTGATGAAGGCATTACTGCCAAGTTTCAGGGCAATTTGTTGCAGATTTCAGTGTTGCCTGTGAAACATCTGGTGGTGTTTTCTTTCATTTCATTGCCACTGTGGGTTAAACTGTCCTGTCCCGTCTGGGGGTTTAGCGCAGCATCAGGTGGTGGAGGATGGAGCAGCCACAATAGCTTTTAATAAAAACTTGGGGAGAGGGTGAGGAGTAAACAAAACTTGGTGTCTGCGAAGCCATATGAACGTGGGTCTAAAGTCACTAGTAGACTTTGAAAACCTTGGCTTTAATGATTTTTGGAGCCTTAAATCAGAGTTAAACTTGACGACAAGATCGTAGAATGACTTGATGTTTAAGTTCTTGGGAGACATTATGATTTGCTTTAGAGAGAAAGTTTATTCAAATGAAACCCACTAAATTTGTAGTGTACTTGTTCTAATGAAGTCAATGAGGAGTCTACTGTATGTGGCGAACTCTTCTGCACTGACGACTGCCTTGTCTAAAAGGCAACGTACTTGAACATAGCACTGATAAATCGGTTTTGATAAATACGATCTCATTTATTTGCTTTCCAGATGTCAGTTTGCAGCACGTATGGGCTGTTCTTTTGCAGCTGAAATTGTGAAAGAGCTAAATTTCAACTACAGCTTTTGAAATGAAGGCTGATCTTGTATTTTCTTTGCAAATCTGTCTTGTATTGCTTAGAGAGTTGCAGTGTCCTGATGTTCTTTGTTCACCTATGAAAGTCTTGCTTTTTTCCTTTAAATGTCTAAGTCATGTGTTAGGTACCATTATGATGAAGAAAAAGCCTTCAAAATGGTACTATTATTGAGATTCCTAGTTGCAATCTTGGGTGCTTTATATTACTAAGAATAAGACAACAGGATAAATATTGCTTTAAATAATTAATTGAGGTGCTTTGAAGCATTTGGTGTCGATTTCTTGTGAGCTGAGATTTATCGGTGAAAGCATACAGCTGAAAAGGAAAGTGAGGAAAATGAGGTTTGGAGTGTGGAAGGGGGAGAATTAAGGAGCTAAGACTTACCATGGGTGACAGAAAGCAAAAGGTGGCATTCAGCAAAGTGCATGGAAAGGATCTTTTCGATTGATCAGTTGTGCTTCTGAAGAAATCAATTCATAACTGACTAGTATCATGTCTAAGAAGCAATCGGGATTCTTGTTCTGAGCCAGGCTATTATGCCTGGAAATAAAGCCACCAAGTCTTTCAGAAAATTACTTCTCCCTAATACCCTGACCTTTAAAACAGAAGCTGTAAAATATCTTTTTTTTAAAGACCTCTGTATCTCTTTATCTCTGAAAAAAACCAGGCACTTTCCACTATATTAACGTACAGATTTCATAGGTTAACCCCCCAAAAAAGTACTCAACTTATGAATGAACAAGAATTGTAATTAGAGTTACAAACTCCATATGGTTGTAAATACCACAATAAAATTTAAAAGCTACGTACTTTTAGGCAAGATTAGAAACAACTTCTACTCCGGTTTAGTTTTTTTCAGAAGCATCTAGTCCTTGTATACATTTAAATGTATCGCTTCAGAAGGGGAAAATCTTCCAAACTTTTTTTTCTTTTTGGAAGTGAAAGTAATCAGACTCTTGATAATAAATTAATTAGTTTGGTCTTTTCTATTTTAGTCAAGAAAGCCATCTTTAGCTCTGCCTGCAGCAGCTCTTACTAATACTTTGGCTCAGCCCCAGGAAGACCCGCAGATTGTATTTGAAGAGCTAAATATGATTAATCAGCTCTAAGAAATATTGAAAGTAGCTATCTAATAGATACAAGATTGAGGTATTTAATCATGTGCCCAGAACGCCGTTACTGTCCGTGTTGTTTATGACACAGCCTGGTCTCCCTGCCTGCATGGTGCTTCATCCTCTTCCAAAAACAGAGCGTGATTTAGAGCGGCAGCTTGCCAGCCTTTATGTTACCCTCTCTTCCTCTTTTCACTTCCTCCACAAAAGAATGAAAATCATCCAGAAAAGAAATGCAAATTAGAAAATAAGCTTGATGACATATCTTGGATATTCTCTCTTTATGGTACTGGATATTACGTCCTACGTAGATGCTGTTGTCTCTGTGCGTTCAGTCTTGCTTCAATAGACATCTTTAATTCATGTTTTTCTTATCATTTTTAGAGGGTCGCTGAAAACCTTTGTTCATACAGTGCATCTGTTACAGAAACAGACTGATCTAGGATCCTTGCCTGTAGCCGATGTATTATACAGGTTTGTAGTGACTTTTCTAATTATAGCCCTTCTATATCAGCTCTGAAAATCTGTAAGTGCATTTACAGATAAATGTCTTTGAACGTGATTAAAAGGCTGTAGAGTTATTGAAAGCTCTAGGAAAGATTGAAATATAGTCAACTATAGTCCAAAAGGATCTACTAATTGGTTTTTTGGGTGTTTTTTATTTTTTTCAATTAAATATTGATGGTTCCTTTAAGTGGCTCATGAACTCTGACAGAGAATAATTACTGAAACTTTATCTGCATCGTAAGTTCAGATTTAGTGAGTGTTTGCTATCGCTGTTCTCTATGCATCTTATTTTATTTTCTGCTTAAAGGTTGTTGCTTTTGGAGGGAGGACCTGGATCACCCTCTTGCTTGCTCGGAGGAAAGCATATAGTGTCTTGGGGCTTTGAAGACATGTTACCTGCACCTGATGCCAACAGTAGTTCCAGCAGCGAGAATAAAGGTGAATTATTTCATGCCTGTCAGCATTAGTGGGGGAGGACAAGATGCTTTTAGTGGTGATAATTGTTTAAAAATTAATGTAAAGCTTTAGCAGTGGAAAGGGTTTCTCCTCGTCTATTGGGAGTAAAGTAAGAGCAAGTACAGTACTGTCAAATAACTGAAAGCAGGAGGGTTTAGAAGGACCATCGAGAGAGAGAACTGGGCATCACAGGAATGTCTGGAAGCCTGATAAACAGTGAGCAGGTGATGGCAGTGGCTGCCTGGGCACTTTGTTGTCTTAGTTTGACCTGCAGTGCTGAAGTCCTTATATAAAGGAAGTATATACGTGAAGACCTTATATACAGGAGCACTACCTTGTTTACATTGGTTTGTCATACCTGTTCTCACTGAGTTGATCTAACTGGGTATGTAAAGGATTTCTTGGCTTTTGTAAAAGTTGTTTTGGGGACGAGGTGGAAGTATCCTGTTTTATATTAAGAGTCTAAATCTTAAGTCTGGTGTCTTGCTGCTAATATGACATATCCATTTTTTTAATTACAGGATGACAAGGTTTAGGAAACATTGCCTTTTAGTTGCTGAGGATCAGCTGTTATTTTAAATTGTCTAGTAATCAGGTTGTAGGGAACAATCAAAAGCAGTAGATGCCATGACCCGCCCTGACTTCAGTAGGAATTTTGCAGAGAGGTCAGGCTGAGGTTGGATATAATCCACTCGTTAGTCTCTCAGTAAGCGTAATTTTTTTTGCCCTGTGCAGTATCACTGTGTTCCGTAGCTGCCTATCATTGGCAGAGCATGTTTATTTTTAGAAGTACAGGTTTGTTGCTTGGATTTTTTGTTTTGTTCTCCTTTTCCTATTCTACTTCTGTTTCTGCCCAGTCTGTTCGGTGTGGGGGTTTTTGTGCTCTTTTTTGTATCTCTTCCCCTAAATTAATCCCAGTTTTTTTACCACTTTGTTTGCTTACTATTTTTGCACTAAATAGGAGAGATCACATTTCCTTAGAAATAACAGTTCAAGCTTTGATGGTATCTCATTAAGTTTAATGCAAGCCATAGGAATTTGGAAATCTGAGTTGTCTTTGAGAAATTTGCAGAAAGCCAAAAATGACATCTATGTTTTGAAGAGGTTTTTGTGCCGTCCGAGCGGCTAGATAGCTTTTCCTTTCCTTAGCTGACTGTTCAGGTTCTGTGAACTAAAATAGGCTGGCTGGGCTGGTTTATGTTACAGGGCTTTACCTTGTGTGTCCCATTGTTAATACAATTCCTACTGTGTTTGAAAAACATTTGGTCTTCGTTTCACAGTGTTCAGAAGTGGAAGGATCTGCTTCCTAGTTGTACCAGAAATTAGATCAAGGCTCTCTAGGAGATTATTCCTTCCTCACAAGCGGTATGTTTTACCAGAGGTTCTGAGCAGAAAGGCTCGCGGAGTCATAAACTTTGCTTGGATTTTCTCTTCCCACCAGTTCTGAGTTCTGAGCAGTGATACCTGTTGCAAAAGTAGAAGAGAATGGTCTGCTGCTCCATCACGTCATCCTGAGGGCATTTAATAGCAAATACTCCAGTTGTTTTGTGTTTGAGAAAAGGAATTTTCCACTTGAAATGAGTTTAGTTGAATAGCCCCGTGTTCCTAAGCATGGTTGGGTATGCTAGTCTAGTTCTGCCATGTTGATAGTTTTGAATAGCGTTCAGAAAAAGCAAGTTCCAACTTACTGGGGTTTTTTTACAGCAGCTTGGCCCATAATACCCCAAGACGTTAACACCGAGATGAGAACACAACACAGGAAACAGAAATTATTCGGAAACGGCTGATGTCTATTTGAATCATAAAAATCAGCACTAATGTCACTTACTTTGTCAAAAGAGAAGCTGAGTGACTGGTACCTAATAATTGTTGCTATCTCTGCTCTCTTCTTTCTTCCCGATGCAGATGCAGACTTGGGGCGCTGCCTGGCAGCAGATGGGCTCTATCTTTACACAACTAATTCGGTGGGCAGAGGAATAAGCAAATTAGGATCTGGATTACACGGTACTTTGCGGTAAGCAGCAGTTGGGTGTTTGCTGTTCTGCAGATTTGTTTTTAGAAAAAGTGATTGTTTTGGTAAAGCTCTCCCAGATGTTAGGTGTAGCAAGACTAGAGCGTGTTATGCATTTTCATTAAATGCCGTTTTAATGTTTTGGTTTTATACTGAGATTCTTCTTGAGTAGCTTTTCTCTAGAGTTACAGAGGAATTTAGTTTAAAAGGGACTTCTGGAAGCCAGTTAGTCCATCCTCCTACAAAAAGGTATGTGAGCAGGATAACTAGTATTTTATTTTTTTATTTTTTTAACATACAGTTAAGTTGGTTTATCCTTTGCTGAGCAGGACATGCTATAGACTAGTTTTGTGACCTTGCTATTTATAGTTGTGCAATTGCTGAATTTGTAGGTATTTGTTTTCTAATTATGTGATTCATTATATAAATGACTAGTGCAGGTGTGACTCACTCTACCTTCTTGCTTCTTTGTTGCCTGGAAGTCATGAAACTTCTTAGGCTTTAAGTCTTTTACAGTAGAAATTGCTGCCTTACACCTGCTTGAATTTAAGTTCAGTCAAAGTTCAGGAATGTGGTCATATCTTGTTCTTAGGGAAGAAAATAAAAACAAGCCATGGGATTTTAAACAGTTTTAACATACTGCTTTTTTCTTTTCTTTTCTTTTCTTTTCTTTTCTTTTTTTTGCCAGAGGTTTTGTGTACTGTCGTAATGAGGAGCTGGAGCCCGGCTGGGTTGCTTTTGGCAACGGCAAACTCCTTCATCGGCCTGTCTCTTTTGATAATAAGCCTCACTCCCTTTTCCAGGTTGTGGATCAGCATACCCTTCAGGTAAAAGGAACCATTGCAGAGTTATAGTAGAGCAAAAAAAAGTTTTTAAAGTAATCATAATAATTTCTAGCTTTAATTCCTTTTATCCTCGAAGAGTCTTCTTTTTACTTTGCAAAACTGCCCTTCCGTAACCCCCTGCTGAAAGCATTGCATGGTAGAACTTGCAAGTTCTCTTGTAGGTATTACTCTGTTTCCGTGTCAGGGTGAGGGAGGTGTTGTCTGTGGGTATGTAGGCATCGATGTACATACAGGCCTCTGCTGTATGATATTATGATAGTATTGTAAAAGCTGGAATATAGTGTGGTCACATTAAAAAAAAACAACAATCAAACAAGAGAAAAATGGACTTTGACTAAAACTGAAAACACAGTCTTCCTGAACAGCTCATTATTCTTCTGCTGTAACAAAACTCAGGTATTGTTTCTGACTCGATTGTGTTCTGTAGATAAATGGCTTTAGTCCCTTGTAAAAAATGGAGAGTTTGTTTGCTTTGAATTTTTTCCTGCCATGGTTTTAAGGAGAGTATGCCCAGCGTGTTTCCTGGAACTGAGAATGTTTGGATTCCCCTTTTCTTCCAGAGTTTCAAGTCATATTTCAGGGAAGTTGCAGAAAGTAGGTAGCTTTTAAGCATCTATGTTTTCCTTATGGTACTGTGGTTATACTTTCAATCATTGGAGAGGAGATGATACTTTTATTTTTAGGTATGTTAAATGTTTAGATGTGTATAAGCTGTTTTGTATGCAGTAGATCCATTTGGCAAACGTTATCGAATAGCTCTTCGTAACAAATAAATGTAGTAGTACTATTATGTCTAATAATAAGCCACTTCTGGACTAACTATGCTTGATCTCTCTTCTTTTTTTTTTCTTTAAGTACGTTTTTTAATGCTCAAAAGACCAAACTTCAAAATAAGAACTATTAAGATGCTTTCTGTCTCATAGGTATGTCAAATAATCCCAATGCCAGTAAATCACTTCCCAGTTGGCAGTACTATGACAACCGTGCATCTTTCTTCAGATGGTACATATTTCTACTGGATTTGGTCTCCTGCAAGCCTCAATGAAAAAACACCAAAAGGCCACTCTGTCTTTATGGATGTTTTTGAACTTATAGTAAGCAAATGATGTGTTTTCTATGATTCTGGGTTTGGTAGCATGACTTACTGTTTAATTAAGTATCAGGATTTGAAAATCTGCGTGTTAAGTTTTACTATTGATATGTTTAGTCTGAAGAGCTGTTTGTAAAGTGTTAATGAAATAACCTTTAATAGAACAGAAGGTGTGTTGTTCAATTCTATCTTCAGAGGACATATGAGTATCATGCTCCAGCAGTGTGAATTGTCTTGCACAGTACAACATATTTAATCATAATCAGCAATTACATTTCATGCTGAGGTTGTACTTCAGAGTATTAACATTAAAAGCACGTTTTGCTGTGGATCTGCTTTGCTGTGTTAAAAGCCAATCACATCCCACAAGTTAAAAATATATTTGTTCTGTCTGGCCTGCATTTTATGGCCTAAAAGGTTTCTTGTGTTGCTTGACAGCCATTGGTTTGGGTATAGAAACAAATGCATTTAAAAATATGAAATCTAGAGAAATGTAGCAGTAGCTTCAACTCCCATTTCTCTCAATGGCTTATATATATATGTGTGTGTGTGTATACACGTAGATATGCTTGCATTTGTGTTTGTGTGCGTGTGTATGTATTTGAGTTTGACAATGGAGCACCTCAGTCTAAAATTTAATTCATTTATACAGCAGAGCTTACATCAATTCACACACCTCTGGTACTGAAAATGGCAATTTTATGAGGGTTTAGCTTTGCTGAAGCTCTTCGGGTGCCGCGTCTGTCTGCTGAGCAGTTGCTGTGCAGTAGCTGTGCCTGGTGGGATGATGGAGCCAGAAGTAGTGGGCTATAGTAGTGGGAAATGGCAAAACTTAGGGAAAGTGCCTGGTGCTGTAAATCAGATCTTACTGTCATTAAGAGATGCGTTTTTTTAATAACACAGCCCCGGAAGATTATGCTCTAAGAAGATCATTGCTTACGCTTTTTGGCTGGCAAGTGATTTAAAGGGCTCTTTTTGCATAACTTGGCAGTGAAGCGTCATTAAGAATACAAGGAGGTTAAATATTTCTAAGTAGAGTTCCGTAAATAAATTTAAGATGATGACAAGTGGCTCTGCCTTTGAGAAGAGACAAAATACAAGATACTATATTGAACCACAAAGTCTCAGACAAAACAAATACTCATCTCTGTAGCTTTTTCAACACTTTCTGGTAAGAAATTCTGCCAGCAGGGTATAAGCTTAAATTTGTATCCCTACTTGATCTATTGTATTGTTCAATTTTACTGCTCAGATAAGGTAATCTGCCTCCTCTAGATTTCAATATCTCAAAGTATTTTTTGTTGTCTGCTTTAATAGGTTGAAAATGGCGTATGTGTAGCAAATCCTCTACAGGAACGAATTATATTAATGAGAAAGGAGGGTGAATCTGCAAAGAGTATAAATGAGATGCTTCTGAGTAGGCTGTCGAGGTACAGAGCCTCCCCGTCAGCAACGCTGGCTGCTCTCACTGGCTCGACGATCTCCAATACGTTGAAAGAGGATCAAGCAGGTCAGAGAGGTTTTGCTGACTCTCAGTAAATTTTCATAGTTTGTTTCTTAACACATATAGTATCGGTTCTGGTAATTACTAACCTCTTGGGACATACTGAAAAACAAATACGGAAGCGTGCATGTTTCTTTCCAAAATAAATATTTGAAATACATATGCAGTGCTTGCTTAATGCTTGAGTTACAAGTTCCTTTGCTAAATTAGGCATTGATTTTAAGAAAAGATTAGGAATGAACAAAGGGAAGAATACTTCTACTCTCTTTGTTCCCCCCCTGCGTATTCAATTAAAGAACTGGTTATGCTACATTTGATCAAACTGATAATTGCATTTCTCTGCTGGCAGTTCATCTGGGCTTCTAATTGTTATGTAAAACTGGACTGCACTTTAGAAAACAAAACTATTGTCACACAAGGAAGTTGAATATTATAAATCGGAGATAGTTTTGCTTTTTGGAGGTAATTTGCACAATGTTTGTATATTCTTTTTATGGGCTTGCTGAAGCTACCCAACCTAATTAGGGAGTCTTGAATTAACACCATTGATGCTTTCAGGATGATCGGAAGCTTCATGAGGTTTGTCTTTAAGATAAGATTTTACTCAGTTTATCTTGAGTTACTACTTCTTCCTTCATATGTACATGAGTTTCCTTTCTTCAATTTTAAGCAGCTAAAGGTATTTCCATAGAAATAAATTATATAGGAAATAGATGTGCTTGCAGGGAAATTGGCAAAGAATTAGCTTGAAGAGCTATTTTAAAGGCCATGTTTTGCCAGTTAACAAGTAGATTGCTACAGAAGAAGTGGTTATTATTGGATAATTCTTTAGTCACTGCTCAGAAAAGTGTTGATCAGCTGTGGCAGGACCTAGATCGTCATGACTGTATACGTTTCGTGTGGAGCAGGAGAACTTAAAATAGTAAATGCGTAGTGAATCTCAAAGGATGTCTTCATGTTAGAAGATTATTTGGCTCTAAGATACTGCTTTTAGTGTGTTTGTCACCATGCAGTTCTTGAAACTCTCCTGGTCTGGAAACTAGAGATTGCAGTCTTTTTATTCTTTTTTTTCTTCTACTAATTTTTAAGTTCTCTTTAGTGTAACAACCTGTGAAACTGTCCGTATCCTTCTAGGGGATTGATGCTGAATGTGTGCCATTGAGGCCACCCCTACATACAACTCCGTAAAGCAACTTCTAAATGCTGCAAAACACAGCTTAAATGAATTTCTGTTCTTATTTAAAGCCCTGAGTAACAATCTACCTTGCTTGCCTGTTGGTACGAGTTTTTAACATGATGAAAAAATACGTGTCTGCGTTCTCTTTTTCTGCTCAATATTTCAGCTGCAAACACTAGCTGTGGGCTGCCACTGAAAATGTTGAGGAAGACTCCGATATACACCTGTGGAACGTACCTGGTGATGTTGGTCCCACCCCCCGGTGGCTCAGGCAGTTCAGCAACACGCTCGCTCTTCGGAGGAACAAGTGCTTTGTCATCCTTAAAAAGTAAGTCAGACGTGTGTGCGGCAACTTTTAAGTCCTCCGTTTTCTGAAATACAATAAGCTTTCTCAGAAATTTATTGGAGCCTTTTTGTTCCTACCCAGTTCTTGCTTCAAGCTTGGTGTTCAATATTTCGGATGGGCAGTTCACAAGCCGAGCAGATCTCATTGATGCTGCAGGAAGTTCACTTGGACGTGGTGCTCTAGTTCCAGGACTTGGTAAGACGTAGATCTCTTGTCTGGGAATATTTCAGATCTAGACGTATCTAGACAATCCCTTAGATTCTAAATAATCCATCCGGATTTTACTTTGCAGTAAACAATTCCACACTTTGGTTATTTAAAATTTGGATTTATATCTGCTAAAAAAATACTTAAGTCTGGTTTTCTCACAAAGATTCTAGAATTTGATGTGCAAAATGTTTTCCTTTTCTTAGGTGCTTGCTATGATACTATGAATAACATGATCTGGACATGCTCTAACGATTATATCGATCAGTGGTGTAATCCTGGGAACCAGGCATTCCACTGTGTCTGCCAGAGACTGGGAGTGAGTCACGTCATCACAGAGCCCAAAGGTGAGGTAAACCTGCGAGTCAGCGCTTTACACAAAGTGCAACTTACAGTTTTCACAAAATAAATATCCAGGAACTACCTTCTGAAACTTTCTATTAAAAGCCGAGTTCATTCTTGAGAAGTTTCTTAAAAGTACTGCTCGTGGTTTGTCTTTGCTTTAAGAAAAGAAAAAGCAGAAAGAGAGATGCAGCTGGAAGTTTCCAGATTCTTGCTACCTTTAGCACGTTAAAAAAGTGACGTGGGCGATTCTTTTGCTTGTCATGTGGGCGGGTGTCCTGAGGTTGAGGATGATGATGTTATATTGCACTTCAGAAGCAAATGCTGATGCTGTAGTCTGTGTTTGCAGACAGCATTTGAACTGCTTGTTCTTCTTCCAGGAGATGCAACAACCACGAATGATGTTATTAACCAGTTACTGCACCATGTTGGTGCCATGTGTATCCACCAGCTCAACCTCCTTGCAGCCAGCAACAATCTTCCCATAACGAGTTTTCTGGGCAAGCAACACCCAATTGAAGCACATCACCTCAGCAGTATTTGTGACATTATGGAAAAAGCTATGGTGAATGGAGATACTTGTATAATCCGCTGCATCCTTGTTGTCTTTCAGGTACAAGGCCCTATTAAATGTACTTCACAATAAACATTGTGCGGGTGAAGCTAGTTTAGAATACAGGCAGCCACTTGATTTTATTAGTTGGGGTTTTTGATTCTTTTTCTCCATTGCATTCGATTTAATGGAGATTGACTTAGCAGTATTTTACACACCCATCTAAGAGTCCTAACTTCAGTGTAATTGTCACCCTTACTGATTACAACAAAATCCAAAGAAGTTACTTCTTTATTTCTTTTTTTTCCTTTATGTTTTTGATCCAAACTCAGTTCCTGCCTCTGAGATTTCTGATTACCTAGACCAATAGTTTGAGAAACTGACTTCAGGAAAAGAGTTAATGTGAACAATGATTTAAGTTTTTAATACTGTTGTGTTAAATTTTTCTTAGGTGGTTTTTAAATTTTTCTTCAGCCCACAAACTGAACGAAACAGAGATATTGTTAGAAGATCCGGCCTATTACTTTGGCAGTTGCTGATGGCACCAAGGGATCAGATTTGCTCTGAAATTCAGAAGGAGGTTTGTCTAGCTATTAGGTAAATATCTGTTTTGTCAAATTAAACATAAATTAGGTTTTAAATTATTTGGAAATATCGTAACAGATAAATATTAAAATTGGAAGTTTACTTTTAAATTACTATAACATTTAGGTCGACAGTATGAAAATTATTACCATTGATGTCTGTGGGAGAAGGGAAGTACAACGTGTTTATCGTGATGACAGTGAAATAACAGATAGTAATTACTTTCCATACTGCTACTGAATTTCAGTTGGTTTAGAGGGTGTGGAGTCTCCTGCTCTGGAGACGTTCAAACTCCGCCTGGACGCGTTCCTGTGTGGCTGCCCTGGGTGACCCTGCTCTGGCAGGGAGATTGGACTGGGTGATCTTTAGACGTCCCTTCCAACCCTCAGCATTCTGTGATTCTGTGAAAGTCAGGTTTATGTTTAGGAAAGCTGAATCTCTTTTGGTAGAGGGACGGGCTGGTACCACCAGGTCATCAAACACTTCCCAGGGTGGGGGCGTGGGCTCCACGCTGTGTTAGCCACTGCAGCTCTTCAGCCTGGTGCTGTGTAATTTCTTTTCTCTGGCTTGTCAGAATAGCAGAACAGCTAGGTACAGGGAAGCAAGCAGAAACGTTGATGTGTATCGTGAAAACAAGATAATGTAAATTTCAAGGACAAAGAATGCTGTCTCAAATGTCCTAAGTACAAATATAATCTGCTTTCAAGTGGGAAGTGCTCCAAAGGTTGAGAAGAAAGTCTTCTGAAGATCAATGTGTTGTGTTTTTTTTGGGGGGGGTTTGTGTGTGTGTGTGTGAATCATGACATTCTCAAGTTTAGTGGCTTTATGCAACTCTGTAAGTGAGTGAAGAAGAGCAGCAAATCTTTGGTACGATTAGCTAGCATTTTTTTAACCTTGACAAGGAAAAGCATATCCGTATGGGCAGCTCTTGCATTTTTCCCCTGTTTAACTCTGTATCCTCCAATGCCTTTAAAAAAAAAAATCCGAAGTGGGGATTAGGTACTACCTCCTTCCTCCCATTTGCTCGTTGGGGGATTCTGATGCCAATGGAAACTCAAACTTAGCTTGCAGTGTCTGATAAATTCTCATGATGTTTATATCCTGAGCTGGTGAGCATGAGCCAGAGGGAGGGAAGCTGCAATAATCTGCTCTCTGTGAAGCTGAAAACCACACCAGTTTCTGTTTCTCTGAGAGTGTTACTTAAAAAGAAACGAAGAAAAAGTCTGCGTAATAATTTCAACACTCCATAAAGTATTCCTTTTAAATTATTGTCATCTCTCTTGATGGGGTAATTCATGTAGAAAGGACAAAGTTCATTATGAGTTGGAGGGGAAGAGAGATCTCCGTGAGGAGTACATACACATAGCTGTGGTGTTTCCAAAATGCTAGTTCTAGAATCTTCTTAGCTTAAGCTAAGACTTCTGTAAGGAACCAGTCTTTAATAAGTATAAAACTATGACAGCAATGACTTCCTGATTACTGTAGCTTGCGTTTGCCATTGTTCTTGTCACAGATAAATCACAGCTCCTACTCCATCACTACAGTTGTTTTGAGTTTTTCTCTAAGCCATCATCCATTTTTCTTCTGATATCTGTCTGTTTCTTGAAAAAATGATTGTGCTGTCATATATACAAGTGATTACTGTGGAGCTTCTGAGGGAAGCAGATAGCTCTTGAAGAAGCTTTGAGACCTAAACAATAAAATGTAGTTGATTACAAGAGACTTCTGGAGAAAGCAACAGCCTGTTTTATGACTAGTAGGAATGTTAAAGTATGGAGGACACCTATCTAAGTTGAAAGAAGCTATTAAATATTCAAAATGTTACATCAGATACTAAGCTGAGGATCTGTGACACTGTTTTTCACATGTCCATTGAAATGCTCTTGTTCGCTTTTAAACACGTTAAGTAATGCATTGTTTTCTTTTTTTTTTTTTTTTATCCAGCTCTGGTTTAAATATCCTCTATCCTGGAGAAGCAGAAATCAATAATTTATTGAAATTGGTCTTAACTGAAGGTGAGAATGTCTTATTGACATGTGAGTGTGATTTTTCTAACAGAAAATAAAGAGCAAAAGTACTTGAGCTCTGGAGGGAGAACAGTTCAGAATACTGAGCACTAGTCTGCTTTAAAACCTATTCTAGGAAATTGCAGAACGCTTCAAATTCTGAAGCTGCCTTCTGAACAGCTTCATGGTCAAGTGTGTGTTAGGTATAGAGAAGGAAAATTTGTCTTTATCAGGCAGCTGTTTGAAATTGAAAAGGATTAAAGCTCCCTCTTGTCATTGTTAATAATGTGTTCTTTTTTGTCCGGGTTATATTTTAGAAGACCTAGTTAGCAGTTAGTGTTACCCATGGCAGTTACACAATAACCAGAGGTAATTTTAGTCCTCAATGAAAGAATGATTATCTGCTTGCATTCACCGTGAAATGCGAGTCTGGACCTAGAAGCGGCTGCTGCACAGTAATTTGTTACTATGTAGGAACGTGTACGTGTGTTAGTCTTTGGAATTTAAACCAGTGTTATGCGCAGAGTAAGTTTTAACAGTTTGTAATATCAACACGGAATCGGGTTACACTGTGAATAAAGTAGTTTCTGAGAGGTAGCATACGTTAAGCGAGGTATCTGAGGAAATACAAATAAATCTGTAAAATGCTGTTTTGCAAAAGTTTTTGCATTCCATTTTAGGAGAGAGAAATAGTGGTCTCTCTCAACTTCGCGACGTTATCCTGACTAATTTAGCTGAACAGCTTCAGAACAACAGATTTGGAAGTGAAGATGATGATCATTATAGGTAAAAAGCAACAATATGCTCCCCCTCCTCCCCATTTGTAACCTGTGTTTCTGTTACTTGCTTTAGGTAAACTTGCATAAAATTCTCGTTATCTTACTGACAGTGTGACCTGAAATACTATCTCTATGTCTGTAGTGGGTAGAATTTCATTGGGATAAGGGAGAGAGAGCTTCAGCATCATAGGGGAAGCTTTGAAGGCTGCTGCAGACAGACTTGGTGTCCCTGCTGCTGGAATATGAATGATAAATTCATGAGTGAGCTGCTGTGGCATTGCTCTCCATATCACTGCATTAGATGACTTGAGCAGTAAAACTGTGAGTCTCAAGTACAAGTTGGGAGGACTGTTTATTTATATCTTTTAAGAATTGTTCGAGTCAGATTTATATCAGCACAGAAACTGATAACCTGTTGCATTGATCGGTATTAAACATTTCAGGCTTGGTTTTCTGTGTGGCTCAGTCTCTGAAGTTGAGCAGATACTCGTTTGGTTTCACATCGTTCGTGATACAGCTTGCAGAGACCTTTGAGATGAGCTAGACAAAAGACACCATAATGAGACTATTAACGTTTTGCACCTTTCTTGCATTTTTAAAGACTAAATGATGAGCTGTTGCACTACATTCTCAAGATTGTTGTCCGAGAATCTTGTGTCTTAATCACCAAGTGCCAAACTGTATCTAAAGATGATTTTCAAAGGCTTCTTTCAACTGTGCCTGTAAGTAAAACGTGTTTTGATAAGAGTACATTTGCCTTTGGCTGCTTTTCCTCCTTAAATCCATCACCTCGCTGGTGTACTGCTGCTTTATGTTTTGCAAGTTGTTTCACAAAATTTGGTGTTTTGCAACCAGTTTCTTCTCTTAAATGTGTGTTAACAAGCTCGCGTTAGATTGGCAAAACCAATTCTGTTCGAGGGAAATTACTTTTTTCTTTTGCCTGTCCTCTGCCCTCAACTTTTCCTCTCTTTTATATTTAAAGTGCAAGGATTGCCTGAATCACGGTTGATTAAAGTGTTTAGATAATGTAAAGTGTACTTGTTTATGTTAAAGGCTGCATCTTCGTGTTTGCGGTATCTGATGGCTGTACAGAACCACCTCCTCAGTAACACTATTTTGATTAAACCTGATGAAAATGATGACAGTGACAGCTCCTTGCAGGGAGAGACATTGAAGGTACAGGTAAACACCAAGTTTTATTCTAGTACGGCTCTCTACAGTCAGTGTTCCTGTGACACCTCTTGTTTCTGCAGTGCATTCTATTTACACTGTTTGTTTGGTTCTTCTCGTCTTGATATATATTTAAATTATGGTAGACAGGGTTTTTTTTCCTGTTCTCCAGCTAAAGTCTGCAGTTATTCTGTGTTCAGTATTCTGGCTTGGCTTCTGTGTTGTCAATGAAAGCAGACACTTCTCTTCCTAAATATAAGCACAACGAGGTTTAAAATATATATTGATATGTGCTAGTAACAAAATTAACGTGCCAGGAATTCTTTCTGGACACATTACCCCTCACTTCCTCTTCTCCAAATCACTTAGGTGATCTTCTGAAAAAACGTTTTTCAGTTTTAAGTAGGAAAGGGTTTGCTCATTTGCCTTACATGGATTCTGCTTTTTTGCAGTTCTAACTTATAAAACTAACTTGTGTAGAACCACCTACATCTGTCTTCTGAAGTAGCGTAAATGATGTTTGTGGCAAGGAAGCTGTTAGAGGACAAGGTTGGCAGACGGTGGTTGTTCTGTTGCTGTAAGACTTAATAAAACAGTGCCGGTTCACATTGCTGCTGGAATAATCTGGAATGAACTCGTAGAAGCCCTATTTGTGCTATCCTGCAGGTTGTCTTGTCAGAGTAGTTTTCGTAACAGTAACAGACCTTCTATAATGGCATTGACTTCTGAATTTCTGGTAGTGTTTGTTAAGCTGGTTCTGTCTGCTGCTCTTCGAGACTTTAGGCGCTTGTAATGTGCTGCAGTTGGGAGTTATTTGTTGAGGCTCATTGAGTAAATGCTAAATATTGTAGTACTTTTCTTGTCTCACTATTCACCCATGTTTTCATTGTTCAGTTTCTCTCTCCACAGTGGTCCTCATACCTGCTAGGACATTCTGTCACCAATGCTGTACCTTGGCTGGCTACCAGCTCGCTCTCCTGTGCTGGACTTGGGGATTCCTTCCCTCTAGAAACTGGATGTGCATCCTGTAAAACATGCACCTAGTTTCTCCCGGCACTTTGGGGCTTAGCATTAATCAAATTTAAGTCTTGGATGAATCTACTGCTGCAGGCCTGCCAGGTCACATTATCATTATTTTAATTTAGAAACCCATCGTTTTGTTCTGTTGTCTTTTTTTTTTTTTTTTTCATGTATTCTCTAAGAATTCAAGTATCCTCTAACTCTTTTTGTGCCCAGGAACTAAAGACCAGCATCTTGTCTCTTGCTACGCAAATTCTGACAGGATGTGATGAAGTCTTAGAAATGCTGCAACAAGTCACTACAGCACTAATTAACAGTGACATTTCTGATAGGGAGCAAAGGTAAGGCGAGTATGAGTGTGCTAACTTGAAAACACAAAACCGTGGCTTTTTGTACAAGTGCAGTTTGCGTCACTTATTCTTCGTAACTTCATACTTGAGCTTTGAATTTGTAGGAACTGTTTCTTGCTATAGCGTTTGCTTTATTTTTTGATGAATTTAGAATCAAGCTCACCATGTCAGCACTACTAACTTGGTAATCTGTAGAAACTTCCAGTTGGTAAG
This sequence comes from Apaloderma vittatum, assembly GCF_000703405.1. Classification (NCBI taxonomy): domain Eukaryota; kingdom Metazoa; phylum Chordata; class Aves; order Trogoniformes; family Trogonidae; genus Apaloderma; species Apaloderma vittatum. Next base: position 51,919 of record NW_009713318.1, on the reverse strand, counting down.
GTTTTAGTCAGTGACCCTGTTCACAAATACCATCGTAACTGGCAACAAACTGGAAATGTTCCTGTAAGCTAGGGCAGTTTTTTAATTTTTAAAGTCTCAACTATTAAATCTCTGGTAGATGGGCGAGATATTTTATCCGTGACAAGTCTTGGATGTCGTTAGGAAAGCCTTGCCCTTCCCTGTCTCCCCTCCACGTGAAAATATCTGTTGGGAATGGGATGTAAGCAAAAACTGTGAACCTTTTCTCTCATTAAACAAATGTCTCCTCTCGCTGCCGTGCTTCAGTTTCAGTCTCTTGGCTTTTCTGTGCCTGCAGGATTAGTTTTGTTTATTGACAATAAACAATTCCTTTGAGATCTTTTCAGATGCATTTCATGCTCAAATATATTTTGGTAGATAGGGATTCTTTTAAAGTACCTTGAGCTGCATGTGCTAGGAGCCCTGATGTACCTACTGAGCAAACACATTTGTGTTTGATGTGGAATCTCATCCCATACCCATGGGAGCTTATAATCTTCTAAGGAATTATTAAACTCTTGATTTACTGTTTTCTGCTCTATCGTTGTTTAGTAAGAATCGGCAGCAAAGACTAGGGCGCTAACACTGTGGAGGACTCATCATGTTTTCAAGATACTCAATTTTTGTGGTTTGTTTTTTTTAACCTAACGCAAATGTAGTATGCTCAGTTTTGAATTGCCTGCTTTGTCAGTCTGTTACAAGATTAAACAGGGGGCTAAAAATAGTAGTGATACTCTATGAAAATAGTTGTCGCTGTGTAAACCTTGACTCTCCTTACAGATTAAAAGGCCTGGAGCAAATCACGAAGGCCACTATGCTTGGCCACCTGCTTCCCGTCCTCCTGACGTCTCTAATGCATCCAAATCTGCAAACTCTAACTATGGCTGATGCCTTGATGCCTCAGCTGGTGCAGCTGGTCCTTTACACAAGCCAGGTATGGTCTTTGTGTCTGCAGCTGTCTGCGAAGCAAAAAAGCTGTGGCATGCATGTTCTAAAATGCCGTAGATCTCAATCAGCTTCCTACAGTAAGTGATCCACAGATCGTCCTTTAAGAATTGCTCAACAGCTACAACAGCTGATAATGCTGAATGTTGTTTGACTTGGTACATCAGCTATTAAGTAATGATTTATTGCCCATAACAACATACAGTGTGATTGTCAAAGTATTTTGGTAAAGTCGTCTTAAAATGATTGACTGTTTGCGTGTTTCTAATGCTGGATATGTTGTACCCCAGACTGCCCTGCTGCTTAAAACTCAGTCTCCGGTTTTCTCAGAACTGAACAGTTCCCCCAGTGGTGCATCAGAACAGAAGGGGAAGCTGTTACCTGAGGAAAGGTGATTTTCTTTACATTTGAGTCTTTTTGTGGGATAAAATACTGTAGCTTTAATGTTCATTTGGCAGTTGCTGTGGGCTAAATCTTAAAAAGTGCTTAAAGCAACTATTTTTAATTTATGTTTTCTTAAAGGCAAAGCCATAATGGTTTGTAAGGCTGTTTTAGAGATATATATAAGCTTTTACAAAAGGTAGTTAGTTCTAATTTATATTTTTTTTGCATATAGGATTAGGTGATTAATATCTTCAGGTTGTTTGTGCCGGGTATGGTTTGTTTTGTTTTTTCCCTCGCCTCAAGCATAGGAATTAATTCTAAATGTTCCTCTTAAAATAAATTAGGCTAAGGAAGACCATCATGAGAAAATGTAAATCGCTCTGGCAGCGTGAGATACTGTGTTAAAAGCCATTGGAAAAGATATTAAATGGTTTCATTTACATAGAGAAATACAACAGTTTCAAGCCTTGCATTTAAATTCTGTATCTTGGCTCCGCGTTATACAGGTTCCACTCAGAAGCAGCTAAATTAAATAAAAAATGCTTACCGTAGCTGTTTGCGGTATTGCAGAGTTTGTGATGATGTGTAATATACTGTATGAAAACTCTCAAGAATTTATTTTCAATCCTCCTCCACGTTACAAGCTTCAGTCCAGTATTGGGCACATTGTTTTATGAAGGTATGATCAGGCTCTGGGTGCTGTCCTAGGAGAGAAGATTTCTTTACGCTACCAATTTGTGTGTTAGAATCCGTCTCTAGTACCATTTAGCTTGTGGGGTTTTTTTGTGGTGTCGCTTAGCTTGTATAACACGGTTTTGAAATTGGAAAGCCTAGGGAAAAATTCAGATTTGACAGGTTAGAGATGGACGTAGTTATTTCTGAGTTAGGGAGGTCAAATCGCTGAAGGTCCCCATGTTTGGTGCCTAAACCGAGGAGTCAATGCTTTGTGTCGCTAGAGATCGATGCTGAGAGGTGGTTTGAAGCCCTTCATAGTTTGCTGTTTGAGTATAGAGTAGAAACCTGTTTGTTGGATTTTTAGCAGTAATTTTCTGCTCATTTCAGAATGCTGGAAGAGAAAGAAGAACCAGGTTTTCTTACGGGTTTGAAGATCCCTGCTCCCTGGGCTGCTGGGAAGACTGTAGAAACAGTTCATCCCGTCAGGGATAACTATAAATTCAAAGAAACTGTACATATTCCAGGAGCCCGCTGCTTATATCTTAGATTTGACAACAGATGCTCTTCTCAGTATGATTACGATAAGGTAAGCACGGGCCAAATCAGAAATTCTTTCTCTTATTTTTCTTTAAGGTATTTTTAGTCAGTAGCACTTCCCATTTTTCACCTCTTCTGCCCCTTATCTTTCCTGGCACCTTATTTCCAGTGATCAGAATAACGCAGGAGGATTTTATTGTGCTTGTAGCACTTACTTAGTTGTGTAATAGGAGAGCTTCTCATGCTGCTTGCTAATTGTTGCCGTATATTCTTCGACACAGAGCATGTCCTGCGATGCTCGCCCGCATGAGTTATTTCTGAGCACCTGTAATAGTAATGTCATGCGTTACTGGTTAAAGTCCTCCAGAAAACTTAAGGCCTCGTCACGTTCCTGCTGGAGCCACTGACAAAATAGTCACTTGGAGAGCAGGATCAGTGTGTTAGGAGAGAGGCGGTACATTCTCGTCGGCTCAGCACAAGGACTGGAAGCCAGGGTTTCTCCTGGTTTCTGCTCCCAGTTCTGCTGCTGACTCACTGCGTGACCTCGGGGGCAATTTCCTCTCTGCCTCAGTTTCCCCATCTGTAAAATGGGGATAATAATACTTGCCTACTCGCCTCACAGGGCTGTTGTGAGGATTTGTTAATGTTGCGAAAGCGCTTTGCAAACATAAAGCGCGGTGTAAGTGCTAAGTATTATTATTATTATTAGATTTTCTTGTTTTTCTCTTACAGTCTAACAGTGTATTTTATGTTTTGAAGTTGGTGATCTATGCTGGTCCTAACACAAACAGTAGGAAGGTTGCTGAGTATGGAGGCAATACCCTGGGATATGGCAGCCGTAGTGTCTTAGGAACTGGTTGGCCGAAAGACTTAGTAAAGGTACAGTATTATCCTCCAACAATATTTCACATAGAAAAATCCCCCTTAGGAAACTGAGTCGAGTCCCTTTTAACCCTTAGAGGGATGAAGTCCGAGCTTTTGAGTGGACGGTTACCCACGATGAGATCACCTCTTAAGTGGGCTGCTCTGTCCTCGGGGAATAACTTTTAAACTCGACTCTTATGTCACGGGTGATGCTTCTCTTGTTTCGTTATGTCCTACTGGAATTCGTTATCAGGACGTTTCCAGTCCTGGAGCCTCAAATGGCACGGCTCTTCTCCGAAGAATGTCTTCTGAGGAGAAGTTCTTGCACGGTCTGAGGCTGTGCGTGTTTTCTGAAGATCCCTGGGCATGGCTGCGTGGGGTTTGTTTGCTGGGGTTTCTTTAAACAGTAACCCACAAATACAACAAGTAGTAAATGTAGCAACTTTCCAACCATTTGTGTTGGGTTTTCAAATTACATTGGATGCTTTTGGCAAGGAAGTTAAGACGGAAAAATCCCTAAAACTTCAATATTTCAAGAATTTTGCAGCATGTTCCTTTGGATTGTATGCAGCATGCTATATTTTTTACGTGTTTGTGCTGCTACATTGTCCCACATTAAAACTGGGCTTCTATGCATAACAAAAATAATTTCAAAAAGAAAACCAAGAGGCAATAAACCAGAAAGCAATTTCAGACGAACGCTCCATTGTTCACAGTTAATGGAATTTGATTTAGTTTTCAGGCATAGGTTTTTATACCGGTCTTTTAGCAAGCTCTTCTATTAAAGTGTTGACATTCTCCTCCTTGAAATGCTTGTCTGTCTGTCTTCAGGAAGAGAACTGTTATTATTGCCTGATTTCTTACAGACAAGTAATGAAAACATGTTGATGAAAATCAAGGCCAAGTGATGCAGATAGCTAAATTCTACTTTTGATTCTACATCTACAGCGAGTTTTTTTCCTTCTACTATAGTTAGCTAGCAGCAAAATTCGAATCAAATTGTCCACTAAAACCTGTCGTTATGAAAGGAAAGAAACTTAAATCAGAATATATAATTGGAGGTGAAAATAATGCTTAGGTAACTGTCATTGAAAACATTAATCTGTAAGATGAGCCACTTCTATGAAAAGCCTGATTGTTTGCCTCAATTCTTAAATGTCTTTTTTTGTTTGTGGTTTTTTTTTTTTCCTACCCTCTCCTCCCGATCAAAATGTTAAGGTGGAAGGAGATACAGTCACCTTCTCCTTTGAAATGCGGAGTGGTCGGGAGCACAACACTCCAGACAAAGCCATGTGGGGCTTTGCCTGCACCGTCCGAGCCCAGGTACTCCAACACAACCGATTTCGCGGAATAGGTTCCGCTTTGCTTCGTCTTCTGTCATACTTCAGAGTTGGGAAATGTAATGTTTGACATTTAAAACAGTAATGGCTTATTCTATTGACAATAAGGCAGATCATCTTTTTACTACGTAAAGGACCTAAACTTCAGACGTTTGGCTTCCTTAGCTAGAGAAACCCTGTGGCACGCGTGGGGTTTTAAAAACCATCTTGCCGATCTCATTGGCACTGGGCAAGTCATTTGAGCATCTCTTGCTCCTTGTAGATCGGGATTTCTTTAGAGAGATGCGTATTTTGTAACAACCTGAAAAACGGAGATTTAAGGCAAGAATAATGATCCCAGCCTGTGAAGAGAGGGGAGGGATGCTGGGGTCCAACGAAAGGAAACTTAAATCCTGCAGTTGGGAGGCTAGGAGTAGGCCTGTGAGATGACAGATCTGCAGGCCAAAGACTGACTGAACCAAAAACAACTCTACCTTTCCTTTTCTTTCTTGGTTCAGGAAAATAATAAATAAATCCTTTGTTTCTTACCTTGAGTTGTTTTAATATATTGGTTTTAATTGTTAAGCATTTTTTCTCTAAGAGGTATATGATTGATATATATGTTATTTAAAAATATATAATTAAAATATGAGATCTCTTATCTTGAAATATGTTGGGGAAGGACTTCATGGTTGATGGATTAGTTCAACTTCTCGCTGTTTGTCCTGCAGGAGTCTTCAGAGGACGTGTCAGGAGGTTTGCCGTTCTTAGTCGACCTGGCGCTTGGCCTTTCCGTGTTAGCTTGTTCCATGCTGCGAATATTGTACAACGGACCAGAAATTACCAAAGATGAAGAGACCTGTCAAGAGCTCTTAAGATCTAAACTATTACAAAGGTAAACAAATAAAAATGAAAATACATCACCTGAGTTCTCATGTGGGGTTGTTTGTTTTTTTCTGAGTGGAGGTGGCTTTCGTAGTTGTGCTAAAGTCTCATTTTTGAGTCTCATGTTTTCGTTCAGCAGTCCTGTGTTGCCTAAAACTAAGGGAATGCTCTCTAGAATAGAGGTTTTCTGTCGTGTGAGTAGCAGAGGGTTGGGCTCTGCTTGGTACTACGTGTGTTAACACTTAGTCTGTACCGTGTGGTTGGCTAAGGTGTCTTTGTGAACGAGGGAGAAGAGTTAAGGGGGAGAAAAATCCTTTTCATCTGTTTTTTTTATTTTTCCAGGTGCCAGTGGCAGGTGGAAGCTAACGGTGTAATATCTCCAGCCCTTACACCGAGTCCTTCTCCATTGCCTCTTACTATAGAAGAAGACAGGGAATTTACGTACCCTTCCGATGTTCTAGTGCCTCCCGTTGGACACTATTTTGATCTGCCTAGGATTAGGCTGCCTCCAGGAATCATGATAAAACTCAGGGAAATTTCTGGACGTGCTCGTCCTCAGTTTAGACCTAGTATAAAGTAAGTAGTCGTCGTTTCACTCTATTTTTCGCACTTGACTTTTATTGTTTGAAATGTTTGGGTGCCAAAGTAAGTGAGCTCAGAGAGCAGCGGTGAGGATGCAGCAGACCCATCATGTTTGCAGTTAATATTCCTTGAATACTTGTTTGTGAATGCAGCATCTAGTGAATTGCAAATGTGAGTTGTGAAAATTTGTCTGTTATTCTTGCTTTTAATCGGTTTGGCTTTACCTGTAACCCTAGGGAAGTGATTCAGCCAGAAGTAATGGAGGAGATGGTAGTTTCGTGTGTGATTAAACATTTGAATTTGGTTGATGCGCTCCAGTCCCTGATAAATTTCCAGTATCAGGAAGAACATGCTGAAGAATATGACTTACTCTGTAAAATTATGGGAGAGACCTTTAAGAAGCTAAATGCCATGGAGAGACAATTGCAGGTAAAAATAAAATTACGTAGAAAACCAGAAGGATTTTTTTTTGGGGAAGAAATGTATATTAAACCGCATTTTAGAAACACAAAATGCACTCGGATTTCTTCTTTTAAGATCTCTTCCAGTCTTTAAGATGAACAACTGCAGTGAGCGTTATTTTTGTCTCTTTATTAGAGTGTGGCCGAGCTGGAGCAGAAATGGCAGAATGAGGTAGATGACGCCATGCACGGGAAGCTGGAGAACAACGTCCCATTCTTTTACGATTATCACTTCAATGAGGTGAGCAGTGTGGCTGCTGCGGACGCTCGTGCTTCGTGCTGCTCTCTGGGTACGCGTTCATCCTTTTCCTTTGCTTTGTTTAGAGCAAGATGAAAGAACTGGAACTTCTGTGCTCCATGAAAGAAGTTTCTTTTGATGGAAGCGATCTTGAGAACGTGGTGCTGGCATTAAGGTTAGTGGCTGGCTGTGGAGTGTACCATTTAGGCAAGGCAGTTAAAAGGCAAGTGACTTTTAAAGAGCTGTGAAATTTCAGTGAGTTCTAGAAGTAGTTGTGCAGGGTTCAAGTTGTGCATATACATGAGCCCTTATCGAAGTAGGCACTCGGATCTCATTGTACCTGGTGGCACTTAATAATGGGAAACAGAAGCTGGCAGTAAATATTTGGGGAACATTCTCTTAAAGGCTGGTAGGCCTAGCGGAAGAAGACGCTCTTTGGGAGCAGGAACATTCAGATGAACTTCTAACCAGGGATGCAAATACTATAAAACTCAATTTTTCTGTCTGTCTAATAATTCCTGATTAAATTCTTAGATACTTTTGTGCTAAATATATTAATATGATCTAGTTGAGAGGTGGCATCCCTGCCCATCACAGGGAGGTTGGATTAAATGATCTCTAAGGTCCCTTCCGGCCTAGGCCATTCTATGATTCTATGATTAGTACCTACAGCTTACTAACAAATCACTTATTTCTTTAATATTTCCCGCTTTATACTTTCTTAGCTTAGAGTAGATTGATGCTGTGTGTCTTCTTTAAAACTACTTCTCTCACAGTAACATTTTACTTCAGAAGGCATTAAAACATACTTGAGTTTGCTTCTCTTATTTTTCTTTCATAATCTTAGGGAGAAGTTTTTTCAAGAGGTGAATTCACTGATCCAGAAGACCTCTCACCCCCTTGCAAAAACAAAAACATTAGTTAAGAGCTTGATGAACAGAGCAGAGCTGCTGTTACACGTCACTATCGCAGCGCAGTCTGGCATCACAAGAAGTATATCTGGTACCCCTGCAGAGACTCCAGGTATATGTCTCATTACTGGGATTGTGCCTTTTTCTTTTTTTCTAGAGATACAATTTAATGCTTTTTGCTTCCCTCTTTCACTTAAAATTACCCTCCTTTTATTTTTAACTGTTTAAAACTAAATAAAAATAACTTAAGGTCTGAGTAATAATATGTGGAATTTAAACTTTTTAGTCTCCTGAATTATTGGGAAAAAATACTTAAACTAATAAAAAAATCACTGTAATTTGAAACGATACTCCAAAATGGCAAAGCCATCAGCACTGCGTTGCAGGTTCTTGCTTAGAAACTGTTTTTCCTACATTATGTTACAATTTTCACTGGAATGCTCACTGGGATTTTTAAAACGGTTTGTAAATAACCTCCTACCCCACAAGTGACATTCTTTCATATTGTATAACACTGCAGCCTGTAAATCGGCGTCGGAGACAAAAGTGATCTCTCACGCAGTCCGCCAGCCCGTCTTCCTTCGCAGCATGTCAGCACCATCTGACTTAGAAATGATCGGTAACGAAGACATCGAGTTTGCTAGATCGAGTCAAAGGTACATGAGGATTTATTCCATTGAGCTGCTTCTTGGCCTGTGGTGTGAAAATCATCAGAATCTTTGCAAGCATAGTGCTTTTTTGCCTTTTTTTTTTTCTTCCATTGCATCAGCTTTATGCTGACAGGAATCCCATGTTCTCGTAGGCGCCGCCACGTTACCAGCCACAGGAGCAGCTCTTTCACTCTTCTCCAGTCCCTGACCATTGAGGACAGCAGAGATAAACCCACGTACAGCGTCCTGCTGGGGCAACTCTTTGCTTTCATCGGAACAAACCCTGACCAAGCGGTATGTTGCTTTAAACGTGCCACGTCATTCCATTTCCAAGTTCAAACTTTCGTAAGGAGCGTGGAGGAGGTGTCTGGCTTGTGTCTCGTTAACAAAACCGAACAAACTCTCATAGGTATCCAGCAGCAGTTTTCTGCTCGCCGCTCAGACGCGGTGGCGGCGCGGGAATACGAGGAAGCAAGCCCTGGTGCACATGAGGGAGCTGCTGACGGCGGCCGTTCGCGTTGGCGGCGTGACGCACCTTGTCGGCCCGGTGACCATGGTGCTTCAGGGAGGACCAAGGTTTGTTTATTTCTCTGAAAATGAGCCTGTAGAAGATGGTAAATGGCTTTATGCAAAGCAGAAACGTGAGAAGGGACTAACTCAAGCTTGCAGAGCGAAGCTTGCAGCAACCACTTTGGCCCCTCTGGGATAAAAAGGCAGAAACTTCTAAGAAATGCTTTTATCTGGCAGTAAAAGAATTCTCCTTTCATACTGAGATGACGTATAGGACATGTTACTCTCCTGACAATTCTAAATTCATGTTAATTAGGCAGTAGCGCTAAATTTAGCTATTGCTAATACTGTCGTCTAACAAATATTGTTTTGTTTGTGGTCAGAGGTAAAACTGCCGTACTACTTGTTTACATATGTTTCGTATTAATACGTTAAATGACTTGCGGTTTTGTTTCTAAATCTTCCATAAATGATTCTTAATGTGTTCGGATTTATTATTTTTTTTTAAAGCTATGTTTGGAAGTTTGTACGCTTTCTTTAACCTAGAAAAGCCTACCATTTAAAATATCTTAACTACTGACAGAATTGAAGAGCTCACCTGTGGTGGGATGGTGGAACAAGTCCAAGAAGCCTTTGGAGAGACTATGACCTCGGTGGTGTCGCTGTGTGCTCGCTACCCCATCGCTTGTGCAAATAGCATTGGCCTCTTATGCACTATTCCTTACACGAGGTAGGAGAGTGTTTCTTTCTGACAGGGAAGCAGGGCAGCCACAGCTGTCCTTACTAGGTTTTGCCTGAAGGAGAAGAATTATATAGTGTAAAATATACTCCTTCATGAGAAGTATCTGAGAACGTCCTGTTACCTCTTCTCAGAATACTGAGATTCCTCTGGGGAGGACAATCTTTTCTGTGAAGTGGTGAATTGCTGAGTTAACAGCAAGTTTTACATTTTCCCAGTGTCTTTTCTTAGTGACTAAATAGTTATGTAAGTAAAATCTGAATTTCTCTCCTCATACAGGAGCGAAGAGAAGTGTTTGGTACGTAGTGGCCTGGTACAGCTTATGGACCGGCTTTGCAGCTTAAGCAGCCAGACGGAATCCAGTTCAAATGAAAAACAGACCAAGAAACAGAAGGTGGCCACCATGGCCTGGGCTGCCTTCCAGGTGCTAGCCAATCGGTGTGTTGAATGGGAGAAAGAAGAAGGTAGGAACATGGCTGGATGTATTTCTTCTGCGCTCTTTAGAGTTGCTCAGGTGCCTGAGAAGTGCTGTCAGTTTATTTAAAATGGGGCGTTCACTCATCTTACTGCGGTGCTGTGTGGATTCTTTAGAACACGCAAGAGAATACAGAAATAAATGGATTTTCGTTTTTTTAGTTCTAGCTTTTTTCCTCCTCATGGGACTGTTTGTGTTCCAGGTAATTTCAGGTCGGCCACTTGATTCTGTCTAGACATAACCAGAGACCCTGAGTGATCGCTTTGGCTTTTCTCCTGTGATAGGATTCACCCTAAATGTACACAGAGTTACAGACACGTGGCTATTGGCTAGTGCGACATAGATGTTGTATCAGGTTTTTATTTTTGATTAAAGACATTTTCTATATAAAACAAGTTTTGCTATAGCAAAACAAAAATATTTATTTTCAGCTTGTGCATAAGGAGATTGCAGAGGCGTGCATTTGTTTTTGTGAATTACAGTTGTGTATTCTTGCGTTGCTTTTCAAGGTGGTTCCACCGAAGCGGTTCACTCCGGTCTGGCTCGTCAGGTCTCGAGCCTTCTCACCAACCACCTCGCACGAGCTACGGAGTGTTGCGGTAATCAAGCCGCAGGAAACGACGCGCTTCAAGATGTTCTCAGTCTTCTTAATGACCTGTCAAGGTACTAGGCCTTTGTCTCTGGAGTATGGTTTTTCTGTGTATGAAAACAGATGGGGGTTCTTGTTGGGATTTTTTTTTTTATGGTAACAAAGGTAAGATGACTTTCAAACTCATTCTAAAACTTGATTGTAAACTGACACTTAATCTTAGTGTTTATTCAGTGCTATCAGGTTATGTAAGGTTTGTTGCAGATAAGGTTTTGTCAGACACTGAAACTTTAATTTCATTGTGTCAATAATAAGGTGTTTTAAATTCTAAGAGCATCATCAAATATATATTTTTTCCAAACAGCAATTATCTGTGGGGTTTTTTTCCTTTCAGGAGCCACATAGGAAAAGCAATCCTGAGCCAGCCAGCCTGTGTGTCCAAGCTTCTGTCACTTCTCTTGGATCAGCGTCCGTCTCCGAAGTTGGTCCTTATAATCCTCCAGCTGTGCCGTGCTGCGCTGCCTCTCATGAGCGTTGAGGACTGTGGAAATGTGGAATTGCCTCCCTGGAGTTACTCGGTGCCCTCCCTGAACAGTGAACAGGACGATCCCAGTGACCCAGCCTCCAAGATTGCCTCTCTGCTCTTGGCAAAGCTGGCGGATTACGTAGTACCAGGTACTGGCCTCTTTTGTGGAGTTTTGCTGATTTGAGAAATTGCCGAGCAAGTCATGTTTCTGTAAGGAGTTTTTGTATTGACAGAAAGCACGAGTTGGAAGAGGTATTTGTTACGTCAGTGTTGAAAGACAGGATCTGTCTGTGTCTTCTTCTGCCTCTTAATTTAACTGTGTTCGGGCTAAGTTGTGTGTCACAGTGGCGTTCTAGCTGCGTATTGGGTTTGTTAGCAGTAGTTTCAAGGGCAAGAAAGTTTGTTGATGGAGCTCATTGTTGTGTGTTTTTGTTTTGTTTTATTTTTTTTCCTTTCTACTTCAAGGATGCCAGACAGTCCTTTCTCCAACTGCCTCTGAGCCGGATACTACTTTGGCAAAAGCCAGCCCTAAAAATTCCATAAAAGGTGATAAAGATCCTGGAGAAGAAAGTGAGGCAGTAGATGGTAAACTTTCTATTTTTATTCATAAACGGGAAGACCAGTCCTCCCATGAAGTCCTTCAGCCATTACTAAGGTAACCTTAACACACTGAATTGGAATTAGCAACCAGTTTTGCCAATTCCATTTATGTTTGGGTTTTGGGGTTTTTTTTGGTGGGTTTGTGGTTTGGTTTTTTGTTTGTTTTTTTTTAATGCTGCAACTATTGAAAAATGCATCCTAGATGCAATAGGAAGTGGGAAAGCAAAATATCTTCCCAACTTGTTGTGTTCAAGATAATGAGAAAATGATTTATAAGGCTGGTGTATCTTTTGTTAGAGCATTACAAACCAGGGAGGACTAACAGAACTATCCAAGTAAAATAGTTTTAAAAGCATTGCTGGATAATGATTTGCTCTTATGGCTTCTGTAGAATCCTCAGCACCCACATGGATTTTGAAATCTCAGTGTGTCAAACAGCCCAACATTAGCACCTCTTGCATTTTGTATTCTCTGTTTCATCTTGCCCAACTCCAAGCTAGCTTTGAGCACATGCCCTAAAATGATACTCAGGGGTAGAGCTGTTGGGTGTTCTTTGGGGAAGGGTTTAAGTCGGAGCACTCGGGTATTTGTGTTTGGTAAAAGCCAATTTCATGATGCTTCTGTTTTGATGGAGGAAGGGTTAAGTTGCTGTGTACATAACTACAATAGTTTTAAATTCCTTTCATAAATCACAGTGCAGTTGGGCATGACCTTGACTGTCAAGTATTTCTGTTGCCCTTGAGCTGTTCATTTACAAGCGTTGTTTTCAAAGAGTTTAAAAACACGTGTTAATATCTAAAGTTGGGTTATATAGTCCAGCTATTTTTTCCACCAATGAAAACAAAGCTAATATATTTTGCTTTTGCTGTAATAGTAGCTCTGAAGGTCGTCCGTTCCGACTAGGAACTGGAGCCAATATGGAGAAAGTGGTGAAAATGGATCGAGACATGACAAAAGTAAGAGAAGGAATACTTAAAGACTTATTCAACGTGGTAAAAATCAGTGGCTAGTGAATTCTTGTTTTTTGCCGATGTTAAATCCCCTTTTGTTAAATGTTTAACTTATAGAACTGTTTGGAAAGATAATTTTATATGTAACGTTAGCGTGATATAGTTAGTGATGAAAATACGGGGGTAAACAATGAAACAGGATTTCAGCTAATGCTTCCTCCAACCATTATAGTAAAGTTTAAGCCTCTTTAGTCTCTTTCCTGTAATGTTCAATGCACGTCAAAAGCAGGAATTTTAAACAATATATTTAATTTAAATTTTCTTGTATATTTTCAGACGTGTCCTCGAGTATATGCATCAGAAATACTCGTGGCTTTTTGGTCAGAGCAGAGAATCTGTACTGTTAAGCTAACAGTGGAACTTTAAAGGCAACGAATCCACATTCATCTCTTGGTAGACAAGAAAACACAACAGAAAGAATTAGTCTTATGACTGTGACTGATGCATATACACAGGAGGACATCCTTTCCATGTGCAGAGGGAGGAGAGTTAAATCGTTAAATGCATCACACAGAGTGGCCAAATAGGGTCAACATTAGTATTTGTCTTACCTGACAACTTTACTTGCAGAGTGGCTGCTGTGAAGTTATTACAGAAGAAGCTGCTGCAGCTCTTCGAAAGGCGACCAAGTGGGCACAGTCTGGGCTAATAGTCAGTGTCGGGCCCCCCATAGAAACCGTCAATCCAGAAACTACGAGTGGGTTGTCCACTGGAGACAAGAAGAAGACTGCACAAACATCTATTTGCAGAGAGAGGAATTCAGAGCTTGCCAGGTAGGTCACTTCAACTCCAAGTACAGAGTCTAGATTCTCCTTTTCTGCATGCCGGGATTTGTAGCGCTCTAAGATAATCTGGGTGTGCGTAAACTTCCCTTTTCTGCGCTCTGTGTTGTGTTGACAGTTGAAGCTTTTTTCCTTCTCTTGTTTTGAAATGAACAGGCAAATTGCTTTCTTCTTCTGTACAGGACGGATCCTGTGAGGCCGTTCATCAGTGGGCATGTGGCAAACAGCATGGCAGCAGAGGTGATCGCTTTGCTGCACAGCTTGTTGATGGCACCAGAGTCAAACGCAGCTCAGATATGGACAACAACTGCTGAAAAGGTAAGCAAACAGAAGATGAAGTATCAAATTCTGCACCAAGCATGTGTCGAGTAGTTGAGACCTTCATTATGAGCAATTTTAGAAGCTACTCCTTCCTAGTTCATGGCATCTAACACTTCAAACTGGGGTGTGTAACTTCACAGAAGCAGCCCTTTCTAGTAGATGTTGTCTATCTGACCTGCTAGTGTGGAATAAATAATCAAAACTTATCCAGCAGTAGAGAACGTGTTGTCATTCTGTAATTCACGTGTCATTCTTTTTGGTAATTAATAATGCTGTTTGTTTAGGGAGTTACCTTGCCTTTGCTGAGTAGTTATTCTACCTTTGCTTTTCAGTCCTCTTTGCCATGACCTTGGAGGGTTTGAAGTGTTGGCTGGAACGTATCGCACATCACTTTTATGTTCCTCTGAATCCTGTAGCACCTAATCTGTTGCTTAGGCTAAATCCTTGAGCAAAGACTTTTGCTAAGATTATCTACGGAACTCTGATTCCCAAAGTTATTAGGGGAGGGAGCTGGCTTTGATGGTGTTCACACTTCAGAGAACTTAGAATATTCTGAGTTATATAATTCTCTTCAAGAACAAAAATAATTCTTCTGAGACTGTGTGTGGGCTGGAGGCTTGGGGCGTTGGTTTTTGTTTGAATTGTGCTTTGAAGTCGTTCTCTGGTATTTTTCCTTCTGTCTTCAGGTGCTGTCGCGGGCTCTGATGTACATTCCGCAACTTGGGAAATATGCAGAGAGTATTTTGGAGAACGGGAGTAGCAGTGGAAGGAAACTTGCTAAACTTCAAAGAATTGCTCGGCAGGCCGTAGCTGCCCTTTGTGCTCTGGGTGGCTTTAAGGAGACAATTAAAATAGGTTCTGAAGTTCAGGTAATTTAGCGCCGTTCGCATTTTGTATCTTATGTGAGAATCGGTGCTTTTGACGATGTTTTGCCAGCATCCTTGGGAAGCAGCGTGCAACTTCCCTGCAACTCTGAAGTAATTCCTAAAATACCCAGCTTCAGCTTGGGTGTGGAGTTGGTGCGTAGCGTTACATACTCTGTTTCTTGTTTGTAGAGCCTTCGATCTTAACACGGGCTTTCTCTGGTTGTAGGTTTTAGGTAAAGGAATAGCAGGAAGCATTGGAATTGTGGCATCTATTAATGAGCAAGAAGGTATAGCAACGGTCAAATTTCCACCTACCTGTATAGACAATAGAAAGACCTCACAAGCGTCAGACACATTAACTATTCCATTATCTAGGCTCTGTGTTCCAAGATCTGAGGTACGGTAGTTTTAAGAATGAATATTAAGTATAATATCAGTTTTTAAAGGTTTTGTTTATCACAGCATACGGGCAATTAATCTATAGCGTGTAAAAAGTCTGTTTCATCACTGAGTAAAGATTATTTATAAAGTTTGCCTCATTTTAAACATATCTTAACAATATTTACATTTAAGTTCTTACTCAAGTAATGTGGATATTCATCTTTTGGTGCTTAAAGATGTTCCATTGCACACTGTGTTAGTTTTGTTGCTGGTTTGCTTTGTTGTTTGTTTTTTTTCTTTAACTGGTGTTTTGTGCTAGTACAAAATAAGAATTAACTCCAGGTAATAAAACACCCTCATTTCTTAGAAACTAACTACTTGAATTTAACTTTTTACCGTGCCCCCCCCACCATCAGGCATTGCCTCTTCATAAACTGTCCATTACTGAGAAGGTAGTACAGGCAGTCCAGTCCATGTTGCTCCCTCAGGAGGGAAGTCTCTCTATTCACACCTCACTTCCTGCAACAGGAGATGGCTCAACTCCAGTAATGGCAGTGGTCCGGCTTCTTGCTGAAATAAGAACCAGGTGAGCCGTTGGTTTTCGTGCGGCACCTCTTGTCCGTTTCGGTAGCGTACGTGAACATTAAAGAAAATGTCCTGAATTCAGCACGTTGAGTTCAGCGTACCCTTTTGTAATGCTTCAAACATATTATTTTTCCGTTAAGAGCATGCCTGGTGATGGCTCAGCTGTTAGAAGACAGCTCGTTCTGTGAAGAATTCATTCAGCAGTGCCCAGCTGCTGTAGAAGTTCTTAATTTGGTAGCCCAGGAGTGCAGCCCTGGTAGGTATTCAACATGTTCTTGCAGCTTTATTGTTGTATTTGATTCAGAGACATAAGAGCTTTTAAAATCATTTCAGTGCCTTGTCGTGCAGCTGCTGAGAGTTTGACAGTACGGCATGTCGTGTCGTAGCTGCAGAGCTGTTGACGTAAGAGTAGCTAATAATCAGGCTAAATAATTTTAAAGATTAGGCATAACGTTTAGGCCAGGACATGATTATCCTGCACATTGCAGAAGATTCAGGTCCTGGGACTAGCT
>NW_009713318.1:31838-35523 GCF_000703405.1 Apaloderma vittatum | reverse complement strand
GTGCTGCTGAACCCTCCCCACTTTGCTTCCGTTGTAACCTACTCTATATTCCTTGACGTTATCATTTATATGTTTCCTTTTTATGACCTTTTTGCTGTTTTTTTTACAATGCTTTCTGATCTTTCTTATCATTGAGCTCTTGATTTCCTTCCATCCTGTTTAAGGACAGGCAGTGGGCCCAGCAGAAGTCTTAGTTCAAGGGCAAGTCTTAGGAATGTGTCAGAGCCTTTCACTGGAGGCAAAGTGGCTGAAGCAGAGGATGCTAGGGTAGGAACCAAGGGGATTTCAGTATGATCTCCAGTGCTAAAGGGAGCCTACTGATTTTTTTGACAGTAGGCATAGATTTTTTGACTTCCTGCTTTTGCTGGGTCATAAACTTGCTCACTGAAATGAACTTTTAATGTTAATTAAGATAAGTGTCTTTGATAACCAAATAGAAATTAAACATGAGGAAAACCCATTGCCTGCATGTGTTAGATTTTGTCCTTAATTTTGTTGACTAGGTAAGTGAGACTGTCCCATCAGATCTCTTAAAATGCAAACATCAGATTTTGTTTCTATTTACTGGTATCAAGATTGCAATGTTGAACTTGAGTAGTGAGCTTTGCTTGGAACCTCACGCCTCGGCTTGGTTTGTTGTTACAGGGGAGAGGCTCCTTGTTGTAGAAATGCAGTGTGAAAGATTACGAATGTTGTATCGGGACTGTGCTCGGCCTCCTCCTCCTCCGCTCCAAGCAGACCGAAGGCAGGTGAGCACAGAAATGGTGCTGAGCCTTCTGCCCCTTGCAGATGAAGCCAGCCCCTGAGCACAGAGGCTCTGCCCATCATGTTAGAGCCAAACTGGTTGGTTCTTACCTCAACATCTCATTTAACGGGAATTTCTGTAGTGGGATGCGCTCTGTTGCGCTTGCAGCTTGCAGTTGCCGTAGTTGGGTGTGTCATGTTAAACGTGTGCTTAACAAAAGAAAGCGCCGTTGAATTTCGATCGATGACTTCAGCTGTAACTGGTAGAATAAAATGCTCTGTTCCTGTTTGTAGCCCAAAGAAATCACCTGGAGTCCATCACGAGTGTTTCCCCCTGTGCGGGCCTGCATGTTTTCGTCGCATCTCACAGCTGTGACCTTTTTGGCTGATCCTAGCGCAGGTGGGGGACTTCCTCGGGGCACGTTTATCTATGCCACTTCTCCTGTTCCAGTACAGGTAAGAACTCACCACGGTATTCTGTCATTTACCCTTCATTAGTGCATGAAAAGAAAAAGAAAGAAAATATTCTCTTTTACCCATGCATTGTAAAAAATTTTTTAAAAATCAATTTTATGTTTTGTTTTTTTACTTCTAGGCACCGTCATTCTACTGGGAAATTGAGATCGTTTCCTATGGAGATACAGATGATGACACTGGACCGATAGTTTCATTTGGTTTTGCTACAGAAGCTGAGAAGCGGGATGGTGCTTGGACAAACCCAGTGGGCACCTGTCTTTTTCACAAGTACGTTGGAGATTTCCAAATGGTCTTGCTCGGTGCGCTTGTAAGCTCCGTGGGGAGGAGTGTTGTGAGCGCACCGTGGTAGCCGACATGTACATTTTAATTGAAATGATGATGAGCTAGAATATCTCTTTATTTTAATTTAAGTTGCCTTGCCTTTGTCAGTATCACAGCTGCCTAGACTTCAGCTGGTAGCAAGTTGTAATCCTTTTTTATTTCAGGGCTCTTTTTTAATTTTCTTCTTGTGTTATTTCTCAGCAACGGGCGAGCAGTGCATTACAACGGCTCCAGCTTGCTTAGAGCGTGAGGTTGGATGTGACTCTTTCTCCCGGTACGTAAGAGCACAGCTACCTTGCTTCTCTGGTAAATCAGAAAATCCTTTACCTGTGAGGGAGGCAGCAGGAGAGAAAACACATTAAATCTGAGTTCTTCTTTTCCTGATTGTATTTTTCTGCAGGTGATGTAGCAGGAATTGGATGGGAAAGAACAGAAGGAACTCCACCCCCTCCAGGGCAGCCAGCTAAAGGCAGAGTTTATTTTACGTATTGTGGGCAGCGACTCGGGCCCTATCTAGAAGATGTCTCTGGTGGGATGTGGCCAGTTGTCCACATCCAGAAAAAGGCAAGTTTTTAACAGAAGTGTGGTGCTTGATCTCTACATTCTTTCAGAAATATTAAAGCATTATCCAGAAGGTATTAGCTTGCTTCCCTTTCTGTAAAAAAAAGCAGAGTGATAGTTTTTGAGTTAGGCTGAGGTATTCCGTTACCCTTCCCAGGTGCGTATATCTATTTTATCATTATTTTGAACTTTTGCTGCCCATTGGGGCACTAACGTGCAGCTGACTGGATATGATGGCATTATTCTATGCCAGTAGCCCTTCTGTTAGTATTCCTTCCCAGCAGTGACCCTGCTTCAAAGTATACTCACTAAATGTGCTGTATCTTGAAGCTAGAAAGAGGACGAGTTCAAAGTTTATGTTGAGAAGCTTAATACTTTCCCTGCTGCATCCAGCTTTATAGCTGGCGATGCCGGGAAGACCGTACGGCGTGGAGGTGTGACCAGCTTATCCCTTTGGCTGCATTTTTTGTTGGGTTGTTTTGTTTTTTTTTAAAGAGCAAAGAGAAGGATCAAACCAATCCACAGCTCATCCTAACGCTTTTATGTGCATCTTCTTTCAGAACACAAAAGTCCGCGCTAACTTTGGATCTCGCCAGTTTGCCTACGCTGAAGGACAGGCTCACAGGAACGCTGCCGATCTGTGCATCGACCTCGCGGAAGAAATCAGCGCCAACTTTGAAGCGTTGCCTTTTGCCATGGCTTCCGACAGCGATAACGATGCTGGCACCAGCATAGCCTCCGATCCTGGAACCCATGGACCTCCGTGTCGAATTGCTGCCATTGCAACAGCTCAGCAACGTAAAGTGCCGATTCCCTTTTTATTTAAAATCTGTTTCAGGAGAAATTACAGTTATCGGTTAAACAGGATTTAAGCACATCCTGGCTACTTTAGACACTGCCTGTTTAGGTTAAAGCAGTACAAGCATTGTCAAGTACATGCTTATTTGATTTTAGACACAGCAATTAAAAAATCATATTTTGGTCTTCCTTCGTATGGAGGCACAAATTGTTCTCAATTAATGCAGCGATGATGAGAAATTATCTTATTAGGGCTTCCAATTCAATAAGACGTTACAGTTGATTGAATTGGTTATGCTGTGTCAAAGTGCATTTTGTTTCCACGGACTGAGCGGAGAGCATGGAATGCATCATATCTCAAACTTCCTGGAATATTTTCACATGCTGTCTAGAGCATTGTGATCTCATTATTTCCGTACGTGTTTTGCAGAATATGACAGTGACACGTCTTGTCACTATAAAATGGAGCTAAGCTATGAGAACTTCATCACGTCAGGCCCCGATCCTCATCCCCCTCCTATTGCAGATGATGAAAGCGATGATGATGACGACGACGATATTCCCCGGGTGAGGAATGTGGCAAGTTCTCCCTGCTCTGACTTGTAGTCTAAATACAGATCTTGTAATTCATGTTTTTAAGTTCTGCCAGGCAAAGGCTTTTCCTGCTTCCTTAGGGAAAATGTAGCTGCTGTTAACTTTTCTTTCTTCTCGGAGTTGTAAATAACTTCTGTCTTTGTAGGAGGATCACTATGCCCTGTTGGTTAAAGCCTGGGAAACTAAAGTT
>NW_009713318.1:627-31807 GCF_000703405.1 Apaloderma vittatum | reverse complement strand
AATTAGAAGAAGATTCCGTAATGAGGCTGAGAGGAAGTCTGGGTTGGATCAGATTAAAGGAGCTTTACAGTTAGGTATGGCTGGGTTTATTTCCATGCGTGCTGTTTTCTAAAGTGTGCCGAAAGTGTGAAGATAATGCCTGTGTTTCCTCTATGTTTTACTGTATTCAGGGCTGGGAAATCCCAACTGAAAAAAGAATCACGTGATGTTTTAGTCAAGTGCTTAGAATTTGTTTACCCGTGATTTTTCCTTGACGCTTTTACTTAGGTTAGACTGTTTAAATAGGAGGAAAATGGTTTTAGAAATAGTGGCAGGATTTATTGTGCCATTGTGATGTGGGTACAAAAATACTTTGGAATAGTAGTTTAGGAAGAAATTACCTACGTGCATTTTTTTGTCTATGACTGCATCAATGCAAAACTTGTGCAGAACACTTCAGTAAGGGGGAATTTGGAAATGAATACAGTTCTGGCAGGACAACCTGTTGGTGGGAAAGTCGAAGTGAGAGCAAAATAAGAATTCTGAGCCCTAGTGAGAAGCATACACGTGTGTCTCAGGAAAGCTCTGCTTCCTATGGATCAGCCCCACTGAAAGATCATTTAAATAATTAGATGGATCATCTACTGGCGATGTTAATACAAACTTATTTCAAGTAGCTGGGGAGAGTAACTAGGCACTTCCTTCTGCCTGCCAGGAATGGTTGACATAGCACGACAGACAGTAGAGTTCCTCTACGAGGAAAACGGTGGCATCCCAAGAGACCTCTACCTCCCTACTATCGAGGATATCAAAGATGAAGCGAACAAATTTACAATTGATAAAGTACGAAAAGGTAAGGTCAGCAAAAAGGTGTCTTGAGGGGAAAATAAAAGCTCATGTACTTGAGATCTGCTGCGTAAATTGCCAATCCGAGGAGAATGCTGCACCTTAAAAATTGCGTTGTCCCGTTCTGCCCAGGTCTCACCGTGGTGACTCGCTCTCCTGACAGTAACAACGTTACCAGTAGTGCTGTTGGCACAGCTTTACCCAAGTTTGCTATTCGTGGGATGCTGAAGACATTTGGTCTTCACGGTGTTGTTCTGGACGTTGATTCAGTGAGTAAAGATACATTGGGAAGGCTTTTCATGTCACAGTCCACACATCAGTGAGTGTACTGAGCTGTTCAGAATGCTGGTTTGAAGCTCTTTTCTAAGGGGGGAGGAAAAAAATACCATACTGTATTTATTGATAGGGTTGGGTTTGGTGTTCCAGGTAAATGAATTGGTACAAGTAGAGACCTACCTCAGAAGTGAAGGAGTTCTGGTACGGTACTGGTATCCGATTGACATGTTAGAAAGGCCACCGGCCGGTTACAGGAGAACTGCCACCAACGGATTGGTCACCCTGGATAACACCAACATCCAAATTCACAGGTAAAAAGAAAATAAAAGCATGATTATCTCCTGCAGCCTCAGTTTGAGCAGTAGTAAACTTCTGAACGTGAAGTTGTTGGATTAAAGCTGACA
Source organism: Apaloderma vittatum (assembly GCF_000703405.1). NCBI lineage: Eukaryota > Metazoa > Chordata > Aves > Trogoniformes > Trogonidae > Apaloderma > Apaloderma vittatum. Next base: position 30,302 of record NW_009713318.1, on the reverse strand, counting down.
AATATTTGCATTTTAATGAGCAGTGAGGTTTTGCTGTTTGGGCTTGTTTGGGTTTTTTTGTAATAAAATTGGTTATAATTTCATTGTTGGAAGTTATTACTTAGTCTTTTGAAAGTGGTTTGGTACAGGCTAGTCTAACAGATACCTTCCTTGAAGCTTGGGTTTCTTGTGTCGTTAGTCAGTTGCTACCCAAAAGCTCATTCAGTGTTTTGATGTCTGTGTTTTCTAGAGAGCTTCTGCGAAGTGAAGCTTCCCTGGCCAAGCTGTACTGCCGCATGGCTCTCCTCAACATTTTTGCCCCTAAATCTCCCCATATGTTTACTCGGCTGTTTCATATTCCTACGATCCGTGATATCACTCTGGAGCACCTGCAGTTGCTTTCCAACCAGCTTCTTGCACCACCTCTTCCTGGTAAAGGCTGATTTTTACCATAGCTCTTTTTTGGTACAGTAGCTTTCTGGGCACAAAAAAAAAAAATCAAATTAATTTTGCACTTACTAGTTAATAATGATGAGATTTGAAGAAACGTCTCAATGGACTTCTGGCCTTAGTGATAGAGCACTAAACTGAAATTCTTGCTAATGATCTAATTAAAAGTGTTCAGGAAAGTTCAGAGGCCCTCCTGAGACTCCGTTCAGAATGCCTGCGTCCCTCTGTCATCGGTGGTCTTCTCCTTGGGGGTGGGGGGAAGTATCCAGATAGGATACTTGTAAGGAGTTGAGAACGTTTTGTAGTTTGAATCCGGGATAGTAAAACTAAATGCCAGTTGGGTCTCAGTTTTCGAAATTCAACTCTTCTTCATTTCACAAAGTGGTTTGTCCTTTTCCTACTGGAATCACAGATCTGATTAGAGAATGTATGTGCTGAATCATGGAAAAGAATCTTTGGCTAATTCAAGTGAGTGTTAACCAAGACAATTATGTGACAAAGCTGTTCTGCATGCAAAGAAATGTGTGTAACGTGGCTGGAGCATAAGGAGGAATTAGGAAGTGCTAAATATAGGCTATTAAAAATTGAAAGTGATTATTTACCATTGGAAAGAGTCCTGTTACTTCCTCCAGTTGAAACTTGGCTACCTCTAACAGATGCTGCATTGTAAAAGATCCTCTTGCAGAATACAGCACGCCTTTGCATGGCTTTGAGAATAACTTTACAAGCTCTTATTTAGTTTTCCCCCTTTGAAATACATCTAATTCAAGTCCTGCTAATACATACAGTTTACAAACTGGCATTTTGGTGGATTCCCCACTCCTTTGTGAACTGCACTTCGTTTTCCTTTTGACTTCTCCCATTAGCTCCAGAATGACAACCAGGAGATGTCAAGGCTTGCAACCCTCTCGGGGCCACCTGAAAGCTGTCTCCTTCATAAATGGGGAAAGCTTGAGGACAGATAAAGCTGCTCGCACCTTGTCTAGAATTAGCGAAGAAGAAAGTGCTTCTGCCTGCTTGCCCTCGTGGTACTTATGCAGTAAATTCAGTTGTGCCTGCCTCCAGGTGTGGGACAAACTGAGGCGTGAAGCCCAAGTCCAAATATGTAAGGCTGGTCTGCTTAAGGGCGGCCTTAAGGTAGGCGAGGAACACAGCTGGCATTTAGAGATCCATCCCACCTGCAACCAACCCGGGCAGGGGCACAAGGCTGGACTTGGGTGGATTTTTTCGGCTGCCAGCCTTTGAGAGGACGTTTGCACTTGCTCAGGAGTGAAATAGAGGCTTGTAATCTTCCACGGGTTTTAAAACTTCTCTTCTCGCTGTTTCACGGGCTACGTAAACGTGTTGAAGCAATCTCCAAATTTATCTTTGTCTTACTCTTATTACAGACGGAACAATCAGTTCAAGTTCTATTCTTTTGGCCCAGTCCCTGCAACACTGCATCCATTCCCAGAACTGTGCTGCCACCGACCTCTTCTACCAGGGCAACTCCCAGGCCATCCGAGAGTGGCTGACTGTTGCCATTACTCGCACGCTGCACCAGGGAGAGGAGAGTCTGCTAGAGCTCACTAAACAGATCTGCTCCTTTTTGCAGGTAAAATACTCAGTAATGTTTTATGAGTAGTGTTGTTGGTCCTTGTAAGGAGCCCTTGCTTTATCTGTGGTCCTAAGTTCCATGATACTGCCCTTCACTTCCGTGAAGGCACAGGCCTCACGCTGAATTGTTTCTCGGGATGGATTTTATTCTTATTCTGATCATAGCGGGCACGCTGAAAACACAAGCGATAGCAACACATCATAATAAAGTGAAGTGGCCTCACACCATGTTGTTATCGACAATGGTTTTATTTGGAAAGAAGAGGAGGGAGGTGATTTGCTTCTGCTGCTTGAGGGGTTTCATTATTCAACGTTACATTGCAGACGGCCCCAGAACAGTTCCCTGCTGAAGAATTCCCAATTTCAGAATCCAAAGTCAATATGGATGTGAATTTTCCTGGGGCTGCGTTTGTAATTGTGTCCTGCAAGGAAAGTCAGTCTGGATTCCGCAAAGAGTAAGTGATTGAGGGCCCAAGAGTGGAAAAGATTATGGAAGTGCCTCTGAGCCTCTGTGAACCCTGAGCATGTAGGTGCTCAACTTTTTTTAGATTTTTTTTCTTCCCAGAGGCTCATTTTCAGGGGGTGGGGGGGCTAAATGCTGCAGTGTTTCATCCTTCTAGGATTGGGTTGGGATTTTTAGTAGCTAGTTAGGGTCTAAACAAACCGTTCTTGCTCTTTCTTTAGTTCATCCCTGTATAAAGCTCCTTGGGCTCGAGTGCTTGTCTACGGGCTCGGGCATAAAGTGAAAAGGAACGGCCAGTTAAACCTGATTGAAGCGGTGTGTTACCCTCGAGATGCCTCCCCAACCAACACGGGCCTAACGCCTCCCCCGACAACCAACCAGTACCCCTCAGTGATCACCCCCACGGACAAGGTCCACATCAAGCTAGGTACTAAGAAAAATAAATTTTTAAAACTCTTTTTTACTGTCTTCTCCGAAGTGAGACCAGCATCATCATTGCCTCTGTAAGACCTTCCTGTACTGTCCTCAGTCCTGCCGTTGGTTATGACAGTATTTTTGTACAAGGCATTAAGAAACGCATCCTAGCAGAAATATGTAATTGTTCTTAACCAAGAAAGCATGATTTTTATAAATGTTAGAAGCCATCTGACTCTGATGTTGGTAATTCTGTTAAATCTGTCAGGATCTTTTTTTTTTTTTTTCCCCCCTAATTTTATTTTGTTCCAGCAGTTCACAGAGCGGTGGTTTTGAGTATATCTGCAGTGTTGGAAGTTGCTGCTATTACTCTTTGAGATGCCGCCTTTTAAATGGAGATTAAATTTTATCTTTTCCCTTTGTAGGTGATTGCAGGGCCCTTGAATACATGGAGTAATATATAAGCAGTATAGGAACACACGGGTCATCCCAGCAAGGAAGAGCAATCATTAATATTCTTTTTTACTCTTCCAGCCTAAGGGAGAGACAATGTGATTTATTTAGAGCAGTGAAGGTGACTGAGTGCAGTAGCTCTTAAAACTTGCCATTGGACATCCTTAAGTTGGGTTGATTTTCTTTTTTTTTTTTTTTGCTGACCTTACAGGATCTCTGATGTTTTTTCTCATACCGATCACACACATCATGCTACAAGTAAATGGTTTTGCGAGAAGTCCTGTGTATATTTAGATGTGCGCGGGCAAAAAGTAGTTCTGTTTCGTATGTCATGTAAACAAAGTGTTATCCATACATTTGTAATTACAGATTATAGCAATTTATCATAGAGAAATGTTCCTATTTGTTTATTGCAAGGTACTTAATGGAAAAAATTCTCACTAGGCATAAATTTGCTCTCTCAAAACGCTTGAAGATATGTTAGTACTTTCACTTTACCAGTGTCTGGAGTGTTTTCTTTGACTTCTTTCCTTAGGAGTATCTCCTCCTCCTGGAGCTGTGTTGGTCTTGCATTCCCTTCCCCTTGAGTTCCCCCTGGCAATGGCGTTCACAGAGCAGCTCTTAACTTGGAAATTGGAAGAAGGGGATGGAAAATCGGAAGATGAACTGGATACTATTCCTGCTTCAGTTCTCCTGCAAGTAGTAGAATTTTTAGGTGAGAATGCAGTACTTGCTTAGTAACGAGCACCAGCAATGTGGAGGGTTTAGGGGAAAAGAAAAAGAAAATTTAGTTGCAAAGTGTTTCTGAGTTCTTCCATTATATTGTTTTCTTCAAGCTCTTGGAATAGCCTTCCTGTCTTTCTCACTGCTGACACAGAGCTGGTGAAATTACCTTTTCCAGTGCTTTTTCTAATGTTACTGTAGGAGCTCATATAATAAAGCCGCTAACAATGAAACCCTGCTGACTCCCATGTCTTGCCTTCCACACGCAGGGAACTTTCTCTGGACAACTGACATGGCGGCGTGTGTGAAAGAGTTAATATTTCACCTCTTGGCTGAGTTGCTTCGCAAGATTCACAGTCTGGAGCAGAAAAAAAATCCGGCAGGATTGTCGTCTTCTATCGCCCTTCAGCTAAACCCCTGCCTGGCTATGCTTATGGCCTTGCAGTCAGAACTTCACAAGCTGTACGATGAAGAAACACAAAACTGGGTGTCTGGAAATTCCTGCGGTGGTTCTGGTGTCGGAGCAGCTGACCAAGGAAGATTTTCCACGTACTTCCACGCTCTGATGGAAGTCTGCCTTGCCGTAGCAGAAGTAACTTTACCTATCAACATGAGCGTAACGGCCACCGTGATGTCTTCAACAAGTGCCCCAAATCTCAGTGACTCTTCATCCTCGTCCTCGTCTTCTCCGGGACAGACGCCGCAGAGTCCAAGTTTGCTGTCAAAGAGGAAAAAAGTCAAAATGAAGCGGGAGAAGACGTCGTCTTCAGGCAAGAGATCTTCATCCAGAGCAGCTGAGACAGATGCTGCGATCCTTAGCATAGGGGGAAGCAAGCCTGAGGACATGTTGTGGTTTCACCGAGCGCTGACTCTGCTTATAATTCTCAGGCACCTGACTAAAAAAGATCCTCAGGGGCTGGGTGTGACAAATGATGCGGTAGCGGACGCGTGTCAGGCACTGGTAGGTCCCACAGCCCATAGCCGCTTGCTTGTCATTTCCGGAATTCCAACTCACTTGGAGGAGAGCACTGTCAGAAGTGCCATCCGGAAGGCGTGCAATGCGCACGGTGGGGTCTTCAAAGATGAGATCTATATCCCTCTGCAGGAAGAGGATCCCAAAAAAGTCAAGGACAAAGCAGAGGGAGGAGAATGCAGAACTGAGCTGGAAAAGCCAACAGTTTCAAGTAGTGCAGACAGTTTGGATATCAGCAGCTCGAGCAGCGTCACGCCTGCCATGAGCGTCAGCGCTTCGGCGTCTACGAGCCAGGCTTCCCTCTGCAGCTCGCAGGGCATATCTCGGACCGTTAGCGATATCTCAGTGGACCAGTTTCAAGCTGGACTGGAACTGGCCATCCCACCGGGACTGCTGGAGCCACACGTCGTTTCCAGCCAGGAGAGTTTGGATCTTTCCCACTGCAGCACAGGCAGCCTTGGCAGCCTGGGCAGCCTCGGGGAACCACTTGACAACGTGGAAACGGCGTCCGTGTCTGATGTCGGATCGATGTACACGGTCACGTCTCTGGACAACCAACCGCTTCTGTCACGGCCCATCAAAGGTTTTGCTGTAGTGGAGGTAATAACCTTCAGTTGGGAGAGGGTGCCTTTTAGGTCAGGTTGTTCTGAAAGAAAAACTGAGTTCTTGAGAAATACCGTACTCTTAGCGGTTTGTGTGTAACACCACGATCTGGCTGGTGTGGAAAAAGCGTGCTGCATGTTTTCTTCTGTAAAGGTTCTTCTGCTTGACTGAGGCCATGAGCTGAATGACGGAGAGCAAAAAGGTACTCTTAGCAAGGGGTAGCTCAGCAGAGGTCATGGGTGCAGAATAAATGCACATCAACATCTACGCCAGACTGATGAGACTAGGGGACCTCAGCTTGGACAGAGTGGCAGAGAAACACAGAACTTTATTCACCATTGACTTTCTCTGTACCAGTCAGAGTCTTAGAAACCTTCACTGTCCCTCAGAGGACAGAGGGGACCCAGTATTGGAGTTACCAGGTAGCAATTTTGAACCAGAAGGAAGTACTCTTGCATGACCCAAGTTGTAGAGCTCGTTGGCACAAGGTGCTGTGGCAGCCAGGAGTGCAAATCAGTTCATAAGGGATTCCCTTCATGGCAAATGTGCAGATCGGTCGCTGTTAAGCACGGCAGTCAGTGCACGCTGCAACTTAGGAAGTCTTTAAACTGCTGCTTTCTGGAGACAGAGAGAATGTGTAAAGGAAGAGGTGTATTAATTTCCTCTTTCATATAACTCTCTTCAGAGATTTGCTACTGGCTGCTGCTGGAGATAAATTTAGAGATGGGCAGCCCTTTCGTTTGACCCACAAGGCAATTGCTTAACGTTTAACGACTACACTTTCACGTATTTTAAACTGCCTACAGATTGCTCCACAAAATTAGTGTGGAAACAATGAAAACTTTTGTTTATGTCTGGTTCCAAATTAATTTGTGAAATGAATGCTTGTCACTGATGCCGGATCACTCCGGGTGTTCAGTTGCGCTAGAGAACCTTCCTCTCTGCTCTTACACCAACTGCTTGCTGCAGCTTTTCCCAAAGTTTGCCAGGGCGCTGCCATTTCTGCTAACCTGGATTCTGGCATCAAATTGTTGGTGTAGAGGAACGTTAGAAGAGATGCAGTAATGATGATCTACATGAGGAGGGGAGAAAGCTTAAGACTCAAATTCATATAAATGGACGTTAATTAGTTTTGTCAGAATGCCTGTTAACTAATTTCTCTATTTGTGCAGATAAGGTCAAGAGCTAAAATCGAGAAAATCCGAGCCAGTCTATTCAATAGTAGTGATCTCATTGGCTTGTCAAGTCTGGATGGTGAAGATGAACTGATGGAAATGTCAACCGAAGAGATTTTAACTGTTTCTACCGTAAATCAGAGTTTATTTGACACACAAGGGAGCCCAGCACTAGAAGATTACTTCAATGATAAGTCAACAAAAGGTACGTGGTTGTCATATTGACAAATATCTTGCTTGTATTGTGCGGTTCTTGGGGGACAAATGCCGCCAGATTCTCCTTGCTGGCATCATAAATAGTCTACTTCTTTCGTTAGCACTGCAGTCATTCAAATAAGAATTACACTATGTGGCCAAAACAGCGGAGGGAATTAAATTCTCTATCTTAAATGGGGTATTTTAGTGCAGAAAGATCAGGTCTGCTAGCAGAATTTTTTCTAAGTGATTTTCTCTCTCAGAGCAACTGGCCCACAATGCAGTATTTTAGCTGAATGCATAAGGTTTTTTCACGTTTCAAATCTTAAACTATTGTCGTGGCATTTTCTGCCATATTGTTATGTTATTTTATTCTTCTGTTATCTAGGTGAGAAACTGGTCCCAGGTGCTCGGGAAGTCCTCACGGAAATATTTAAAAGTTGCGTCCATTCTGAGCAAATGCTGAGCCTAACCCCAGCAAAACCCATCAAGGTGGCTGATATCTATCTTAGCAAAGAGCAGATAAATTCTCAGACTCCTGGAAACCTTCTTCACGTGTTCTTCACGAACGTCCGCCCTCCAAAGAAAGTGCTAGAGGACCAGCTCACTCAGGTAGCGCTTTGAGAATTATTTGCAACGTCTTTTCCTGTCACTCGAAGGCACTGGGTAATTGTTTACTCTTTCTGTTGGAAGATTTTAAGGAAGTACGGCGTGCCCAAGCCGAAATTTGACAAGAGCAAGTACAACAAGGCAGGCAAAGAGCAGCATCCAGTGAAAGTTGTGAGCACCAAGCGCCCAGTTACTAAACCGCCGACAAAGGAAAAGTCCATGCTCAATAGTGTCAGGTTGGTGTCTTTTGAGAGATGCAAAATGTTCAATTTCTCTTTTAGGAATCCATGTTTTTATTCCTCTTCCCTCTCTATTTCCATGTATGGATTGGAAGAGGGAAGTGCCGCTTTGAGATTGTAAAAGACCTTCCAAGGAACATTTTTGGATTATTGAACGGCTGAAGGAAAATTTTCCTCCTAATGTTCACTTTGTCCCGTAGCCGAACAGCCTTAAGTGAGAAGAAGCCGACCGTGAAGCCAAAATCTCCTGAGAAGAGCAAACCTGAAGAAAAGGACCCTGAAAAGTCTCCCACAAAGAAACAGGAAGGTAGTAGCTCTATAGAATGTTTCCACAGTATTACAGAGTAGAAATAATGTTTTTTGTGTTGGCGTTCTTCTGTTGTGTAACTATAGATTTGGCTTGCCTTTCCTTTTAATGAGGCAACTTAATTTTTTTAAATAGTGATTTAAAATGCTGCTTTTGTTGGTATATCTGTACATGTGGACTCACCAGTATAAGTTGGGAGTGAGCAATGGTCACGCAGTTCCCACAACAGCACGTGTAGACCGTGTGAATACGTTGGGTAGAGAACTGACTTGCGAGGAGGTGTAGTTTCAAGGGTTTTTTTGTACAGTGGGGTGTGACAGGCTTGATCCAGGTGGTTTTAAATCACATCTCTCAACTTATATAGGAAAATTACTAATTACAAGAGGAAAATCAGACAAAAGAGAAGCTTCAAATGCCTCATAATTAGTCTGTCCACAGATGAGAGAGCACAGCCAAGCCGTGAGAGGGGTTAGTTCCAGGATCTTGCTTGATCCTTCTTTTACCAGTCAGGTGTAGAGTGAATAGACATGAGCTTGGGATCTGTAGGAAATGCTGGGTTAGTTCAGAAGAGGAGAATTTCAGAATTTGGCCAAGCATGGCCTTGAGACCTGGTTAGAAATGTTGATGGAGCTGTTCTGGAGGGCAGCGGGGGGATTCGTGACCTTGAGAAAAAAAGAACAAGTGCTGTTTGCTGAAGCTGGGCTGGACCTGAGCAGTGTCATGTTTGGGACTGCTCGAGAAAACCAGCCGTGGTGGGATGGGGCCAACCAGGTCTCCACCTCATACCCTGCCCGTTTTCTTGTGTACAGTGGAGACTCCATAGTAAGTCACTAACTCTCTGATGGTCGTATCTTTGCTGTCAGTTCCTGAGGAGAAGTATTTGACGCTGGATGGATTTCACAGATTTGTGGTCGACCGATCCAAACAGGATATCCGTAGTGTGTGGAGGGCTATTCTGTCCTGTGGATACGATCTGCATTTTGAAAGGTAAATTTCACAAATCTTTTGGCAAAGATGATACTAATTAGCTGTGCTCACTTTAAAAAAAAAACCCAACTTGATCCCAAGTGTTCCTACCCCATCTAGTCTTAACCAGCCTGTTAGTAACATGCAAACTTCTGCCTGTGGTTGCAAGGCCTGTAGGGAATATTGTTGGTTATTTTCTTGAAAATATGCTTTAAAAGAGTCACTATGCTGTCAAAACACACGTTCCTGACTTTCTTATGTGCAACATAGCTAGGAAAACCATATACTGTGCTATCCCTTATAGCTTCCAAACTGTATGATAAATTGGCCTGATGAGAACTCTAGATCCATGTGGCTGGCTGCTTTTCTTCCACGACAACTTTCTGGTCTCTGCACTGGGTCATTTCTGCATTAAAGCTGTTTAAGTTTAGGCTGCCAGTGTTGTCCCTGGGTCAGCAGTAGTGCAGAAGAGGGAACTGTTACTTCCTCGTGCGGGAAGAAAGTCCCTTAAATGAATCCTCCTTATCTGCCTGGGTCGAGCCACGAGCTAATTGCCACGTCCCCTTCCCCTGTGTCAGGGTGTAAATAAGCTTAATAAGGTTTCTTTTTCTTATTATTTAACAGCAATGAGGCAAGGTAGGCAATAAATCAGTTTTCAAACTGAGATTTCTGTAGTGAAGCAGCTCTGCTTAAGAAGAGAGGAGAGGAGCAAGCTGCCTGCTGGGTGTGCTCAACGTGCTTTTAGTAAGTGGTGTTGCACGTAAGTTCCAACGGGCCTTACGCCTTTCCCGTTCCAGGTGCGCCTGCATCGACGCTAGACACGCTCAGAAAGCATCTCGGAAGTGGACACTGGAAATGGACGTGGCTCTTGTCCAGTACATCAACAGGCTCTGTCGCCACCTTGCGATTACACCAGCACGGCTCCATCCCCACGAAGTTTATTTGGATCCAGCCGACGCAGCAGATCCCAGAATTTCCTGTCTGTTGAGTACGTACGGACTGTTTGCACGGAGGGCTTCTGCAGTGGAAGAGCTGGGCGGTGCTCCTGAACGGCCTGGCTGTTACCTGGGTAGTCAGGACGTTCCTCTGGGGGTTGTAGATGGGAGCCGAGGGGAACACCGAGTCTGGGCCTCCTCTCCTCGGGCGTGCTTGGGCACTGCCGTGCCGGTGGCAGCGGGGTTAGAAATGCTTCAGAACCATGCACCTCCGGGTGCGGGCTGGAGCTGGAAGGTCCCCAGTGAGGCTGGCTTGCGTGGGGAAAGGCAGGTTGGATTTCAGTTCTGAACCTGGGCGGGCTTCAGTCACCTAAATCCAGTTCTGACCATTGAGTTCCTTTTAGAGGGTCTCCTGATGATGCAGATTCAGTGCTGGTGGAAGATTGTGGACTGGGAAACTTGAGATCCAGGAGGGAACATCATGGGTCACAGCCCTTCTTGCATCTTCGGCCCTTTTGTTGATGCGCAGAGATTGTGAGGGGCTGCTTTAGAAAGAGGCTCGTGTGGCTGCCGGACCTGAATCTGCTGGGAGGATGGACTTGGCGGTAGGTAGGAATCTCTTTTCTCTGTCTGACTGGGTGTTTCCCACCTCAGATGTTCCCGTCGAAAGCCTCCGCCTACGGTTTGCGCTGCTTCAGTCTCTCAACACGACGTTGGAGACGTTCTTCTTGCCCCTGGTGGAGCTTCGGCAGACAGAGATGTACGCCAACAGCATTGCTGCCTTACTGCAAGAGGCCAAAGGTGACTTTCTTGGGGGATGTGGCTCTGGCCCGAAAGGGTGCACTCTACCCCACGCTGGATTTCTCTGTGTTTTGCAAAATATTTTAATTTTCTGTGTACAGAAAGAACATGGAGAGTAGAGGGAAATAAGTTAGCGAGTGTTTCAGTGTGCTAAAAAAGACTCATTGCCTTTATCCTCAGCCCAATAAACTGGCACACAGCCAGAGGGGACAGCCAAAAAAACAGTATGGACCTGAGGGTTCCTCTCGGCGCAGGAGTTTTTTCTTTTCCGTGGTTTCTTTTCTAAAGGTGAGAGGGGATTATTCTTGCAAGTAGCGAACAGGAACTGTGCACCTTTCTTGACCGTGGAGGGAGTTGGCCCCATCTTCTCTGCCTCTGGGTGGCCTCCAAATGGGCCTTTATCTTCCGGGGGGTATCCACAAATTAAAATTCTTTGTTAGCCAACGAGCAGTGGATCAGATCAAAGTCCTAGAACGCGTTGGCATCCTCGTTGTCATTGAAGTTGTAGAATTAGAGAGATCAAGAAAATACTTGCCGTGAATCAGCATTTAAAATGGTTTTTACAATCCTTCGTTAGACAACAAACAAATCCAAGATTTAGGTCACTGCGTTTCCCAAACTTGTTTTTTTCTGAAGAAGAAGATACTGAATTCACCAGAGGTGTCAGTGTGTGTAAGTAGGTTTTTATATTGGCCTAGCTAGAAAAAAAAATGGTAATCCCAGTACGGGGAGGTGAGGAATGTTCAGAGATTTGTCTTTATAGAGACATCTTACGGTGCGATGTGAGAGGCCTCTTAGTCATGTTTTCTTGCCTCTAGCACGACTGTCAAAACACCTCAGACTTCTGAGAGCTGTTTGGCAAAGTGTTTCTGATTTCCAGGATTTACTAGGATATATTTATATAATATTACAGTTGCGTCCATCAGTGTTCTAACCCAATACACTTTTTCCAGTAAACATTAGTAATAAATACTTTAAAAAAAAAAAAAGGAGGAAAAAAATGACTTGGATTAGCTATATCTTACCTAAGGAGGGTTAAATTATTACTCTGCTGTCGTCCATTAGAGAATTCCAGAAAATAGGATTGTAGAAGGGCAGATGAACTATACTGAAATGTGTTTCTTTTTATGCAGGTTTAATCTTTTATGACACAAAAGTGACTGTAATGAACAGAGTGCTGAATGCCACCGTCCAAAGAACTGCTGATCACGCCGCCCCAGAAATCACCCTGGATCCCTTGGAGATTGTCGGAGGTAAGCGAAACGTTTACCCTTTCCCAAATCCATTTCAATCCATTGCGGCAAATTGGCTCCCTTCTAACGGAGCTCAGATGGAAAATACCCTGAGTGTGGGGATTTCATTTTTTGTTTTTTGTCCCCATTTTTCCCATTTTGTTTTTTAATAGGGGAGATCCGTTCTTCGGAGAATTCCTATTTCTGTCAGGCAGCCAGGCAGCTCGCCTGCGTGCCCTCCTCGCAGCTCTGCGTGAAACTCGCCAGCGGCGGAGACCCCACGTACGCTTTCAACATTCGCTTCACGGGCGAGGAGGTTCACGGCACAAGTAAGTGGGCGTCACGGACGTACCAGTGTGGGGGACATCAGTGAGAACTCCCATCAGGTGCGAGACCAAGTTTTCACCAGAACATGGCTCTGGTTTGCTGTAAGGAGCAGCATTACCTCTGTGGGATTTGTCATCAAGGATTAAGTTACCAAGAGTTAAGTGGAGCCAGGTGGTGAATTTTTCATATTTTAGCTATTAGAGAGAGTAAACAAAGCCATAATAAGTTATTTAAAGCACAGGGAGAGCATTCAATAAGAATGTCTCTTCGGGTTGTTTTGGTGCTGGCAATGGTAAACCCAGACTGTGCAGATAACAAAGGTTTTTGTTTTCTTTTTAAAGTACTTCCTTGTCAGTAACGAGCTGGGTAGTGCTACTGTGGTTTGTATTGTTAAAGTGATGTGAGATTGCAGAGCCAGTAGGTTAAGAGACCCTTAAATACTAGCACAGGACACGTTATCAAACATAGCTGTCGAGGAATATGCAAGCGTTAGCACTTACAGATGGTCATGCCATTTGTGAGGTGGATTTTGAGAACTGTTTCCAACTCAACATCAGGAATATGAACTCCAGCTTGTCCCAGCCAAGCCACAGAGATGCCAAGCCTGATGGGTTTTGTTGCTTTACAAACCATACTTAATTTTTGTGGTAAAAAGCATTAAAATTACATCTTTCTCATTTTTACAAGCAGACATACAGCATTCCCCATAATTGTTTCAGTATTTTTCATGTGGCTGGTTAAAAGAATAAACCTCTTAAAGAAATAAACCTTGACCTGTCCTGACTTCACCCGGCCAGCGCAGAGACTCCTCGTGACGTGGGGCTACAGCTGTTCAACAGAAAGGCTTGAGCACTAATCCGATTTTATTAGACAGGATTATTATGTCGCCTTTTATCTTAATTGATGAGGTTTCATTCTGTAAGATCTTCTTTATGGGAACGCCACCCAGCCCCCATTTGGATATCGACTTTCTCTGGGGGGTGCTGGTTCCCCCAGACACTAGGTGGGTCGTGCACGTGCTCCGGGGAGAGACTTGATTTAAAGAGGAGCCGAGAAAATCTTGCTTTGCAGATCGGTGGAATAACTGACAGGGCATCAGGGGAAGTGTCAGTTGCGTGTCAAAGAAGAAAATTGATTGCTCTTCCCTAAATTGATGCAGTCTCTGTGCACTGGGTGCGTGGGTCCTTTTTGGAGATTTCACAGGGGTACATAGAGAAGAAAAACCCCGTGTTCCCTCCTCACGTAACCAACTCTGTCATCTGTCAGGTTGTGTAAAGGGAAATCCTCCCTGGTGAGACTGTCAGCACCCACCACAGACCTTAAAAATGGAAGAATTCCTGAGAGAGCATTTAACTATTTTGCCTCTCTCTCTTTTTCAGGTGGATCTTTCCGTCACTTCCTTTGGCAAGTTTGTAAAGAGCTACAGAGCTCCTCGCTCTCCCTTCTCCTGTTGTGCCCCAGCTCTGCGGTCAATAAGAATAAGGTGTGATATCTCAAAGCGATAAATTAAATTGCTGTTCTCTTTTTTTTCCTTTTGAATGCATGCGTTTGACCAGGAGTAGAACACACTCAGTTAGCGGCACGGAAAGAAGCTTCAGAGCTCCCTGTTAGAGCATCTAACCCAGATATAGGTCTCATGTGCCTGACAGAATGGCCGGGACTGTTGAGGAATCCCCCCTGTTGCGCTTTACGTGGCACCACAGGTACTTGAAGAAGTAGCCAAGTAGGCAAAACTGCAAAATGTAGCAGAATTAAGAGTCCTGGTCAAAGCTGACATAGAGTGAATCGGGTTCAGTTGCCTGATCCAGAGGTTGTGTGTCACAACCTAGTGAGTCCTGTTCTGCTGGTGTTACTCCAAGAATGTCCCCAGGGAAGTCAGTCGTGGTGTCAGTAGCATAAGTCACTCAACCTGTCCTATTTAATGCGTATTTAGTGCTCTCCTATTTTGTGCAGTAGATACATTAAACAAGATAAAGCTTATGGCCTGCAGAATTGACAGGAGTTGAGGTGCAGTTCCTTCCTAGGAGTATTCACAGAGTGGGGAAAAAGCTCATTTCCCACAAGATCGACCATGTAACAAATCCGGCGTTGCCCACTCAGGCTGTATTTCAGAAACATCCCACGACTGGATGACACAGATAGAGAACTGATAATACAAATACAGACAAGTCCCGTGAGTGCTGATTAACAGAGCTTGGAAGAGCTGGGGGAAACCAGCTTTTGATCATAAGGTGATACGATCTCGCTGTAGAACAGAGACAGACTCCGTGTCGTGCCTGAGCAAAACCTTTTGTAGCTGACTGTGACGGCCTTTGTCACGTTCAGATCAGGATTTTCACAAGACCTGCAGGGTTTGCATCGGTTGTTAAATACTGCTTTGTGTGCTCTGTTTTGTTTGTGTGGTTTCTTTTTCTACAGGGGAAGTATATTTTGACACCCAGCCCTATAACCTATGCTGAGGAGCAGTTATTCCACTTCTTCGGGCAGCTCTTGGGCATTGCAATTCGCGCAGATGTTCCTCTGCCGCTCGACCTCCTGCCCTCCTTCTGGAAGACGCTGGTGGGAGAGCCGCTGGATCCTGATATTGATCTCCAGGAAGCTGACATCCTCACCTACAACTACGTCAAAAAATTTGAAAACGTAACTAACTTTTTTATTTTTTTTATTCCTCTTCCTTTTTTATTCAGGGTTTCCCCAACAAACATGTTGTTCGAGTAGCAATGAACTTTACTGCCTGCCCTAAATGGTGGCACTTGGCTTCACGGCCAGCAGATGGGTTTTGTGTGAGCACAAAGTGTCTTGACTCATCTTGGGTGCGGGATTTACATCCTGATGGCTTGGAAAAGTTGCTCAGTCTCCTCTGCTGCCAAGCGCAGGGGAATTAAGGCTTTTGAAATGTTTCCTGAGACTTGGCAGCACTCAGCCAGAAAACAACCCACTGAAGCAGTTACCGGCTGTCACTGTCCGCGATGTGTCCCAATGACAGCAGGAGCGCGGTGGCTGCAAGGGTGACGTGTTGCTCGTCTTGTGCTTTGTGACAGATAAATGACGAGACGGAACTGGAAGCTCTGTGTGCAGAGATCGCTTCCCAGCATCTCGCAACCGAGAGCCCCGACTGTCCCAACAAGCCGTGCTGCAAATTCACCTACCTGACCATGACAGGGGAAGAAGTGGAGCTCTGTCCCAGAGGCAGGCACATTCCTGTGGGGTGAGTGACAGCCGCCCTGGCAGGACCTCACGCTGGGTCACGTGGGTAAGAAGAACCTCTGGGATAATTTTCCAAGCTCCAGGCTCTCCAGAGATTCTTTCTTAACAAACCAGAGGCTTCAGCAAACACCCACAGCCCCCAGAGGCTTGTGAGGAGGTGGGCGAGCCTGAGAGGAGTCTCTGAGGAAAATGGAATTAAACTGGGAATGCAAATAGCTTGATGTTCCCTCTTGATTATTAAAAAGCAGAATCTCTCCACAAAACCCTTCCGTATGGAACAGTCCAGGGTAGGGCAAAGAGGGCTCGTATGCGTTCTCCTCTTTTTTTATTTTTTTTCTTTTCCTTGCAGGTGGGAGAACAAGGATGTTTATGCAACCGCAATCCGGAGCTTGAGGATGCGTGAGCTGCAGACACCGGAGTGCATGACGGCCGTGCGCGCTGGGCTCGGGTCCATCATCCCCCTGCAGCTCCTCACTACGCTGACCCCGCTGGAGATGGAGCTGAGGACGTGTGGGCTTCCCTACATTAACCTGGAGTTCCTCAAGGTGTGAAGAACCGCAGCTTCTCTGGCAGAACTTCCCTGTCTGGCACGTGGAGGAGAGGACCCTCCCACGCAGAGGGTGTTAGGGGAGAACCTTCTGCTCTGAGAGAGCCAGGACGGTCCTTGTGGAACCCTGGTCTGTTCTTGGATTCACCCTCCTCTGCCCTCAGGGAACTCTTTTAAGATTTTACTGGATCTTGTTCCAGAGAGGAATGATGAGTTTTCTTTTTAACATCGAATTTTAAATCTGTCGCTATATTTTCTTGAGCTTTTTTCAAAATTTGCCGCTTGAGCTAAGGTGCTGGAAGAGCCATTGCCCTCATTTTGAATTGCAAGTGGTTTCTGAATATCTAAAATGAATCCGTAACAGACAGCTTCAGCTTCTAAATACTTTCATTTCGTTACCATAAGAATTATCTCCAAAAGAACCATTCTTTTGTGTCAGAAGGTGAATGATATGCCCAAGTACAGGTGTTACTAGCGTTGGTCTGTGTTTGCCTTAAGCAGCAGCGACACTGAGCTGCCTCAGCCCTGCAAATTAATCAAAAAAGCTACATCTGGGTGGGGACACAGACCTGTGACAGAAGCCGACGGGCTCAAGAGATACAAACCCAGGTGTGGTAACACTCTGCCCCGGCTGAGTTTTGAAAAGGCAGGAAGGCCTGGGTAGAGAGGGGTGGCCACCTCCCTTTCTGTCTTCTCAATGTGTTCCAAAGGGAAAAGGAAGTGGCAGGGGAACATCTCGCTTTCCCTTCCCTTAGGCACACACCATGTACCAGGTGGGCTTGATGGAAACGGATCAGCACATCGAGTTTTTCTGGAGCGCACTTGAGATGTTCACTCAGGAGGAGCTCTGCAAGTTCATCAAGTTCGCCTGTAACCAGGAGCGGATCCCCTTCACCTGCCCCTGCAAGGATGGAGGCCCCGACACCGCTCACGTCCCACCATATCCCATGAAAATCGCGCCCCCTGATGGAGCCGCAGGTGCGTTTGCGAAGCAGATCAGCTCTGCTTGAGTTGTGATTCTGGCTTTCGGTTCCCCCTTCTTGGAATTTAAACAAGTATTTAATGCAGAAAGAATGACAAAGGAGAGGCGGGTGGTTATAGCTGTAGCTAAGCAAGGGAACTGGTTTTTAGAACACATAAAACGTTGGCCTCCAGAGACGGTAAGAGACCTGGTGTAATATTTGTCTCGTATAATTTTAAAACAATTGGACTATCAGAAAAATCCTGGCCTGAGGACTCCTGGAGAAGCACGGCAGAGTTTAAGACACAGGAAGGAGGTTTTTTGTTTTGATACTTCTCAAAGAGGGGGGCGTGGGGGCAGGAGGCTTTTTCAGAACAAGGCAAGAAGCATCTTCGGGCCGCTTCAGCCCCGTCCTGGTGCTTCCTCCCTGCAGGTTCTCCAGACTCTCGGTACATCCGCGTCGAGACATGCATGTTCATGATCAAACTTCCTCAGTACTCCTCGCTGGACATCATGCTGGAGAAGCTCCGCTACGCCATCCACTACCGAGAGGACCCGCTCAGCGGCTGAGGGGAGGCGGCGCTGCCTCAAGGTGATCGTTGGGATCGTTTGCAAACCTTTCGATTTGCATAAAAATACCTCCTGGTTTAATGCTATGTGAAGAGGTGGAGGTTAATTTATTTTCCGAACTTTCGTTCCCGTTACGATAATTACTGGAAGACTTAACATTTTGTATTCGTAGACTTTGTGGTGGACTGGTTCTTTTGCTGCCTTGTTTGTGGAATATTTGTAGGATAGTTTAGTAAAAGACCGGTTTGTGTATAATTTAATTTTGAAAAACCTTGAAACATGTACATTTCTAATTTTGTAATTTAGAACGATATTTACCCACACGAACACAATGAGAGCGAGGGCATTCCGAGTCGGGGAGCACTCGGAGGCGAAGGCTCGTAGATCGCTCTCCCCTGAAATACTTTTGAGTACAAAAATGGGAAAGAATCGGGTGCAGGGAGGGAATCGCTGTGAGAACGGAGCACGGTGCCTCTTCCGTCGCAGGCGGATGTCATGCAGGATTTCTAGCACTTGCCTGAGTTTTAGAGCAGAAAATCCGCTGCCAAACTGCATGTTTATGTTTCCACTGTTTTCTTGCAACTTTTTAAATTGAAAGCGTGCACGTGGGGAGGCACTGCAGGTAGCGGGGGTTTCAGCTGGACACTTTTGATGAGGGAGATTTGCAATTGAAAGAACAGTGAAAGGGCCATAATTCAGTTGGGTTCTTGCCCTGGATGTTCTTGAATGTCTGCTTTGCTTAGTAAGAAAATAATTTATTGTAATTAAAATATCAGCAGAAACAAAACGGCTTCTCTCTGTACGGTGTAAGATACCACAGTTCCAGCTTATAACCTGTGACTTTCTCGTATTTCTGGAGAAGCTTTCAGAAGAACTGGTGTGGGGTTAAACACCTGTAACTCATTTTTGTACTCAAAAATGCTCTTAGATCAAATTATCTGAGAAATGTGACATCCATGAGGTGGGAGGAAGGCAGAAAATTACATGTTTGGAGATAAAACTTCTATTTTCTGCGGAGAAATAATCGCAGACTATGGGGAGAGAGAGAGGACGATTCTCTAGGTTTAACTTTTGTCTGTCGTGAAACACACCCTGGGGTGATTTCCAAACAGCACATCAACACGTGTATCTTCCTTTTCTCGTATAAAAAAACCAGTTGCCTGGTTGCCTGGTACCGGGCACCTTGAAAAGCGCGACGTTGCTTTGTTTAATCACTTAAAACCCAGCACAAACGCGAATTACCCGCGTGCTGAAGAAGCGAAGAGAACAGACTGTGATCGCTGCCGCGGCTCGGTGCTACCTGTCAGAGAAGTGCCAGCGCCGAGCTCCGCGGGTGCAATTTTTCCCTCCGGGTGCGCTCAGTGCGCGTGGGCTGCAGGAGAGGTCCGCGGCGGGGTGCGGGTGACTGTACCCCAAGGTCGGGGTTGTGTGGCTCTTCTGACAAGGGCACACGCTAATTCAGCTCGTCAGTGGTAACGGGAAAATTGAAAAAGCTGTATTTATTGTATATTATTGTGAATATTCGGAACGATGAGCGCGTGGTGCTTGCAAGATAAAATGTGAGTAAGAGAGAAAAGCCTAAACAAGTGTGTATATTCTTGTCCTCCTGTGAGCGAATGGGAAACTGTGTGCGACAGTTGTAGAGGTAGTTGTTGGCAGATGGAGTCTCCAGATCCCGTGGTTAGGAAAGCTGTGTTGCCCTTCTCTATTATCTTGCCCTTTCAAAGGAACAGATCCATGTAGGAAGAATATTTACTCTGAAATCTTGTCCGTTTCCTGGTAGAAGCATAGATGTAGCTGAGAACTTGCTCGGAGTAAGCGCTGACACACACGGAGTTTACAAAGACCGAGGGGAAAACTGAGCAGGAGCGATGGCTCGCAGCTGGTTTTGTCCCACCAGGCCCCTGCGCTCCCCAACAGGAGCTGAATTTTGGAGCAGAGCTGCCCTTGCTGACGGCAAAAACATCTGTGATTTCTTCCTGGCGAGGGGATCGTGGGTTTGTATCAGGTTTAAATCGCCCCTTTTCAAGCCCCTGATGCTCTAGGTGGCCCCAGGGGGCTCTGGGACCCCGTGTGCCAGTGAGGGATTACAGCCACGAGCAAAACCGCTGCTGCCGATGTCTGTCTTCTCCCGTCCGAGAGGGATGTATCTGTATCCGGGCCCTGCACATCCTGCTGTAAAGTTACTTTATTACGTATTTATTACAATGGATTATTTATGATTACAAATAACAAACTTTTAGCCGATGCCGTTTACACCTCGCTGTGTAAATGAAGCTTCTTATACAGGAAAAATGTCACGCCAATAAATAACCTTCATCTACTCTGTTTTCTTCTGAAGAATGGTGTGAGCCCTGCAAGAGAATGAGGTGGGGGGGCAGCTGGGCTTTTGTTGTTTTTTATGTTACTCTGAAGGAAGTGCTGCAGTGGCTCAACTGTAGCTCCAATGGCCTTTTAATTAAAGCTTTTCTAATCATCATTAATTCCTCGTGCTTTAAATGAACTTGACATTGTCTGTAATAGGCTTGTTTGTCAAAGCGAAGATCGGTTTGTGAGTTATTTTATTTTTTAAATATATATTCATTCAGAATGTAAAATTATACTAAACAATGGCAAAACTTCGGAGCTGGGTATTAGTTCTAGCTTGGTGTGTGTCCATCTCGGTACCGTTCACGGCGTTAACCTGTTAAGTGCTCTTGGCCATAGAGTGTACACTTGCATAAAGGAGATTCTTAACATCCCGTGAGATGTATCGTGTCCTTCTTTGGGGCTGGAAACTAAGGAAAGAAATTCTCTGCTGCCGAAGTTGCACTCCTGCAGAGGATGTGAACAGCCAGAGGTGAAGCTGGAGGTCATCTGCTTTTAAAATCCCACGATGCTGGGTTAATTATACACTGTAATTTGTATTTACTGGTAACAGGAATGTAAATAGTTTTTACAAAAGGGAAAGTGCGGTATTTCTCATGCCTGAGGACTAACGCAGCCTCAGACCCGGTGTCAGCTTGGTAGTTCTTTTTCATACTAACACTTCCAGAACCGAGGCGTCCCGTTAACCTTCATGCCCGAGACGAGCCAGCTTAGCTTCCCTTCTCTTGCCAGAGCAATTTTCCCCAGAAACACCAGCGCCTGTTTCTAAACACCTTTATCCTGCTTTTCTTGTATAAATAAACGCTTACATTTGGTGGAAGAAGCAGCTGTAAAATGTCTTCATTTTAGAAGCAAAAGCACTTCAGCCCTCATTAGTCTTCCACAGGGGACAGGGCTGAGCCAGGGCCACTGGTCCCAGCCCTGCCCTAGGAGGGTGACCAGCTAATTAGCCCTGCTAATAGCATCTGTGCTGGCCCGTTAATTAAGCTGATGCCCATAGTCATTATCTAAGATCTGCTTGCTCCAGCTTTGGCGTTACCTGAAGGACAAGGGATGCCAGCAGCGCTCGTAAAGCAAATTACCAAGACCTAAGGCAGGTAGTAACAGCGGAACACAATAAATTAACGATGCTCACAGGCTGTGAATCGGGCAAGGCCAGGCGTGAGGCAGGAACCGAACCCTCACAGGGCGCTTGTGACCTCGCATCACTCGAGGGCATAGATCTTTACCTCCACAGCATTAGACAGAATTTATTAAAAGGGATTTAAAAAGCCTGGACGATTACAGCATTAAAAAGCATTTTACAAGACAGCCCTGGGCTGACAGTGACAATCCCCCTCTCCATGTGCTGGGGGCTCCCTGTGGCACCGGTACAAGGCCCACATCTCCCCGGAGCCGTGTCCCGGCTGAGCACTTGCTGCCGGTTTGCATGTGTTGGTGGTGTTCTGAGAATAATGACCCACACAAGCACAGCAAGACAGGCGCTTGAAGCTCAGCACGTCACCGATTCTCTGGCAGTAGGTGTCCCAAGGAGCCAGAACAGGGACGTGATGCTGGTGCTTCCCAAGGCAGACGCAAATTTGCTGCCTTGGGCTGCTGCTAGTACAGCTTACAGACATACAAACCTGTAGTGGACTCTCACACGTTAAAAATACAGATAGATATAAAAGGATCGCTGCCTACAAAAATTTAGATTTGTAGAAAGTCTATGATGACACAGCAATATAAGAATTTACTCGCGCTCAGATAAATGAGTACCATAGTCGCAGCGTGTCGAGCAGTAAACAAGGTGGATCACTTCTCCTCTGGATGTCCAGATGCTGGGCTCTGGGCTTTTGCCTCGAGGGAAGAGGAAGAAAAAAAAAAGTAAAAAAAGCTGTTTTCAAAGAGCACTTGATAAGAAGGAATTGATAAAAGCCTTGCTGAAGCAGGAAGGACTAGAAGGTCAGCTCCTTGTCCCGGCAAAACCCCACAGGGGCAGCAGCCAGGCCCTGCCCTGAGAGCCCTGAGCAGAGCCGCCCAGCCTGCACCCACCAGGGAGCGGAGCGCTGCGCTGCTGCCTCACCTTGGTCCTCCTGCGGCTGAAGCCAATGGGAACGTCTGACATCCTGAGGCTCCTTCCTCCTCTGGTGTTGGTGCTAGAGAAGAGGAGCGGGAACACTCTCAGAGGAAGCAAGCCCACCCCTGTCACTGCTCTTACTGCTTCATAAACATGGGCCCTTCACACCAGGGGAACAGTGGAAGGTTGAGGGAGAAGCCCTTCGTGTTTCTCCTGAACCCTGACCCAGGGTAGCAGAAGAACCAGATCCTATTCCACGAGCAAAGAGAAAAGCTGAGAGGCTATAAGCGACAGATGACAAGGCGTTCTACTTTTTTTTTTTTCTTCCTTCCCCAGTGACCATTTTGTCCATTCTACTTTGACATAAAAGCCTAAAATTTGCTGTCTGAAACTCAGGTAAGCACCAGCCAAATTAAACGGGGTGAAAACCTTTCAGCCACAGGCAAATACGAGGGAATCCAGACTGGCACCATAAGGAAGCAACGTGGGGACTGGACGGGATTTGTCACTGTCAGGTTGCTGCCATCTGAGGATCAGAATGCCCGAAGCTTGCTCCTACAGCGCCACAGCTCCCTGACCCCTTAGGGCAGGCCCAGCACAGCTGATGGAAACAGAAGACAAAGGCGTTACCTTGGTTGGGCTGGAGAAGTTTTGGAGAAGATGGATGTGAAGGCTTCTGAACCAAAGTCCTGAGCAGGAGGCCTCGCACGTGGCGCCGTCCCACCTGCGAATCCGCCTGCACCTCTGGGCCTCCCTCTTCCCTCGCTGCCAGCCGCCTTCCTGGGCTTCTCTCTCAAGGAGGGAGCGTTGCCAGCTCTTGCCGAAGAGGATGACGGTGCATTCTGGGTGTTTGCTGTATTATTTAGTGACTTGGTCCCTTGGGCGAGATAGTTGAGCCTCTGCTGCCCAAAGCCTTCTGTGCGCCCAGGAGAAACATCTCCTGAGGAGACAAGAATACAGCACTTAATAGGAACAGTAAATGCAGCATGAGCCATTGGGATAACAAAACTAGACCTAATTTCCTCTCCAGCAGCACATAGTTTCATAACCAGTATCTTTGAGGATACTGAGTTTCAGTAATTTGTTATTTCTTGCATAAAACTAGACTAATGGTAGGGGATTGAAGATTTTTAAATTTTGGAGATGGAAGAGGGTAACAACATCTATTCTGCTCAGAATATGCACAATCTTCCTGCAGAGGGAAAGGACAGGAGCATGTGTAAGCCTGCGTTTTGCCCACACCTTGGTGCCTGAGTCGTCTCCGAGGCAGTTCTGGTGATTGTCTCTTCTCTCGGTTGGCTTGAGGAGACAGTGGTTGCCGAGATGGAAAGCTGGCTGCAGGGCTGGCGGGGCGCAGGTCACAGTGGAGCTACAGCAAAACATACATTTGACCATTTAACCGACAGCTTGTTGAGACTTACTCCTGTGAAAGCACTGTGGAGCATCACCCCTCAGACACAGTCAGGTTAACAGGGAATGGCTTTGAGAAAGTGGCAGGTAAAGCTCACTAACACTAACACCCATGTTTTCTCTTACACAGAGCTTAGGAGCAATCACCAGCTATCAGAGCTCATAGAACAGAACCGTTAAGGTTGGAAAAGACCTCCAAGATCAACAGGTCCAACCATCAACCCAACACTACCATGACCACTAAACCATGTCTTGAAGTGCCATGATGAGACATTTTTTGAACACCCCTAGGGATGGTGGCTCCACCACTGCCCCAGGTAGTCTGTTCCAATGCTTCACCACTCTTCCAGTAAAGAATTTTTTCTTAATAGTCGATCTAAAACTCCCCTGGCACAACGCCTGCCTGTACGTGGGGCCTCGCTGCCAGCCTGCCAACAACTACACACTCTCTGCCACTCACACCTAAGAACAACCCTGCAAAGCCAGGGAAAGCAGCCCGCAAGTACCGACACAACAGTTCTGGTCAGCTCCCCATACCAACCTGGTATCGGTGCCATCAGTGCAGTAACACCTCCAGCAGCACCAAGACCTGATGTTCTTTCCACATTAGAAGTATCAGGCAGCAGTGACAGAAGAGCTGGAACACCCTCGCACGCACTCTACAGCGCCTGTCACTTCATAAATCCACTGCTTCTCTCTTATTCACATTCTTACACATCTCCCTTCTTACACATTTCTTTCTCTTCACATCTCCCCTCTGAGACATTCCTCCATCTCCTAGATGTGTCACCTGTGGTGCCTACTTCCTCTCTTACCTCCACAGGTTGGGCTCCTCCTCCTCCTTAGCCATGATTCACACATCCTGCTTTCAACACAACTTTTTCATGCAATTCAAACATTTCTATTGTGCCATTTTGGGGCCTTTTGTTTAGCTTCAAAAGCTTTGAAAAGAATTGTTATTTTTTCAGTCAGAGCCTCAGCACACTGCAGCATTTTAGATGGGACCCAAGAGGCTTTGTTTAGGAAGATCTGACGCAAGGGACAATCGCTTGCATTCCTCAAACATGCCACAACAAGAGGCCGCAGGACCCGGCCCAGTTCTTCAACAACTGGTGTGACACAACAGATCAAGTCCTGTTCCGTACCTGATGATGAAAGAGCGTCTCCTCCTCCAGCTGGATGCCACAAAATTCACACGGAATCAAAACGTCTCCTTCTGCCTGGACAGCTCGGGGCTGGGATGAAGAGAGAGATCTCCAGCTCTTGGACCCAGCAGCACGCAGACCATCATATCCTCGTGGATTTGGAGAACTTCTTTTACTAAATGAGGCGAAGGCACTTGCAGGGTTACAACCTGTCTGTTACATAAGCAACATGGGAAAAAAAAAATGAGCTCTCCTGTTGAGCACAGACAGACTGAAAGGACTAAAGAAAGTACTAAACCTGGTGAAGAATCAGATCTTCGGCGGGGCAGAGCTCCTCGCAGAATTCACACGGCAACATGATGATCTCATTGTCTGAAAAGTACAGAAAAGTTACGTCTTCCACCTTGGAGGAGTTCAGCGCGGTTGGACTGGATCTTTAAAATTCCTACGCGACAGACTCCTCCGTGCTGCAGGACAGCAACCACAGTGAATGCAAAGGGAACAGTTGCTGTAGTCCTGCTCACTGAAGTTCACAGAAGCAAATGCATAGCACCCAGGGCGAGAACAGTGTTTTGGGGTCCAAGATATATCGAATGGTCTTGTCAGAAAGCCAATTACTGCCTTCAATAAATCCTTCGGTGCTGCTTCTCCTCTCAAAATAAACAGGTTCTTTGCTCTCGCCCAGATCCTCCCTTCCTATCACACTTATTTCCACAAGAAAATTGTCACCTACTCAATTGGTAGAAAGCTCTCACCAGATCCTAAGCTCAGAGATTCACTACAGATTTTATTTCTTCTTCCCTTGCTGTGCTGCTTTAGCAATATCTCTTTGAAAGAATCTTTTAAACACTAACATTGCTAAGGTTTGAGACAGTTTCAGAAAGGAAGGAAGAATGTATTCATGGAGAGTCTAATCTGCTGGGCATTAATTATCTAAAAATGATTTAGAGGGAATCTCAAACAGATCAATTCCAACATTTTAAAATACCTAGATCATCTGTGACATACCCAGTCCATGAATCCTCTTTTTCCTTCTCCCTTCCCCCAAGCTTTAAGGAAAAACATACAACAAAACACCACAACAGCGTTTATACTTACTTTTTCTGTAGTTTGATGTGCTAAAAGACCCTGAAGAGTCACAGGAGAAGATATTTGACTTGTCTGTTTCATTAAGACAGGCAGATGGCACAGACTCTTTGGTGTAGCAGTTCTCCCAGAAGTCACTGGACATTTCAGCTGCAGCATTATCAGGAGGATTATTCTCACTCTGGAGGCTAAGGGCCAGCACGTAGTCTAAATCAGCGTTCCATTCGTCGTAAAATGAAGAATGATTGTTTTCATTTCTCTCCAACTGCTCCAGTTCATGCTCTTCAAAAGATAAATATCGTAAGTTTGAGAGAACGTTAAGCCTGAAACAAGCAGTTCCCTCAAGGACATTAGAATAACTCAACCCCGAAGGTCCCGCATGTGGATGCTCACGGAGCTCAGCGTTTCAAAGCCTAGAAGAACCCCTGTATCACATTCAGGAGGAAGAAGGAAAATAGCCATCCTATTTTTGTTCATAACAAGCTAAAAAGGAGAAAATTAAGGAAGTTGTTCCTCTTACTCCACAAGCTTGAACTTAAAGTTTCTTGGGAGCTTTAAAAATTCACTGAGGAACCTTCCATGACCTACACGGTGAGTAAGGTCCAGTTTTTACATACTGCAGTCTCATGCCTTTTACAAGGCTGAAACACTTTAGCTTTGTTTTTTTCAGTGTTATCAATGGGAAAGTCAATTCCTTGTAACAATATTACGTTTGACAACAGTGGGGAAATTATACATGTACAGAAGAAAAGCATGGAATGGTTTTTGGTAGGAAAGCTACACCGAAAAGAAAATCAGGGCTCCAGAACAGGGCCCAAGAGTCAATCAATGGTGCCAAAAGACAGGCTGAGCGCTCCTCAGCCATGCTGCCCCATTTCAGATCCCTCTGGTATTTCATTTGTACTGATTATGTGAGAATTTTAAAGTATATGTGCATAAAAATACTACTTGTGAGCACTCTTTCAAAGTTAGCGTAAGCAGCCTGTGAGTTACAGCTCTCCAGATTATTAAGTTTTATTATCTAAGTCCAGAGGTTATTTCTACAAGCTGGACAGTCTTCTACAGCTGAGACTGTAATTTAGTGTTGTGCAGCGTTAAATCCTCTGAGCGGCACACAGCGTGAAGGAGAGCACGGATTCAGCCGAGAGCTCGTGGAAAGGCTGCGTCTTACAGGCGACATGACTCCCTGCACGTGGAGGTAAGAGATTAGAGGCTTAGGAAAGAGCAGAGGCTTTGGTCAGTCTCAGCTACGTCCAAACAGGAGGTTACTGTGGAAACACACAGCACAGCCAGCTCTTACCTACCTGAAGTCAAGTCAAAAGGAGTGCAGCTGCTAAACAGAAACGGAATTTGCCATGAGCAAACAACTCCAATTTCATTTTTCAGCTAGGTACTTTGAGACAAAAGAAGAGGCAGTGGACTAGGCTTTCACACCAGGAACCTCTGCAGCCCTCTCTTTAGCTAGCTTACACCTCTGTGGTTCTATGCCATGGTGAGCTAGTCCTTCTCAGAGCTCCTTCTGGAGCTTTCAGCATTCAATATTTTCACAGAAAACAATTGGAAAACCTCGTACTTGGGCCAGCTGTCAAACACCAAACTAGAAGCCAGTTATTTCTCTTCATCTCGCTTCTAATTTCTCTGTACTGCTGAAAGATTTCTTCTGCTGACATCCTTAAGGGTTTTGTCTCAAACGCAGCTGCTATAAATCTGCTTTTCTAGCACCTTAGGCCTCCTCTGCAAAGGCCCAGCATAGTTACCTGATCTCAGCCGGTTTCTGATGTCTCGAAGGGCACACAAATCTGCATCCTCACCCTCAAAGCGAGGTGCTGTCCGGTGCCCTCTTCCTCGTTTCACCTCTTCCCTGCAGACTCGAGGATGCTCTTTCAGATCTTTCACCATGACGTTACGACCGCAGGCACCACACGCCTCGGTCCGAGCTCCGCAATAAATTTCGTGGTCATGGAGCTTGTCAAAGGGAAGCTGGATGTCGCAGTACTGGCAGAGGGCAGGACGCAGCGGGCACGCCGATGCCTGCAAAAAGAGAAAGAGGGATTATTCTTCACATACGGAAGACCGAGGCAAATGTGGAGGGAGGTTCTCAGCTTGCTTGAGAGCTGAGCTGTCTATTGTTTCTTTAGGCAGACCCAAAGCGACACTAAAGGATAGCCTGAAATAAGACACTATGTGAGAAATCCAAGAACAATGTGTTCTATAACCTGCATAGTCATAAACATGCCAGCAGCAGCTCTCCAAACACTCAGAACATTATTTATTTTTTTTTAAAATCTCTAACTCTTGGTCAGCAGATTCACACAGTGCGTTTTGAAGTCAGCTTTAGATAGGGCCTTGAGATCCAGTACTAATCCCATTTCATGGAGTCCTGCTAAAAAGCATGCTTGTGTGTGTTCTGTTAGGGAACAGATTTACAGCTCACTTACTGCTCAACAGGAATTGCTTGCATGTGCTCTTTACACTGAGTGGCGGGTAAGCTGTCCTTCAGCGAGGGTTAAATGCACATTATAATTGCAGATGCTGCAATAATACATCATCATTTACTTTACAAACAAAACTGAAAGCACCACACACAAACATGCAAGATAAACTGCTTCCAGGGTTGTGAACTGGACGTTATCTTCAAAGAAAATCCCTTTATCCTCAGCAATAAGCAGGCTTCAGTGGCACTTCCAGAGCTGGCTTTAAAGGAGCCCACTGGAAGGGAAGGTACTAACATTTACAAGATTGCCTGTGACAGCAGCCAACTGGATTCAGAAACTCAAAAATCCCACCACGTCCTATTTTAGTTTCCAACCACCTCCTCTCAGAAGGCGTGAATTTGGGAAGTGTGGTTCAATAAAAAGGCTGCATAAATCACAGGCTGGAATCCGGGTATTGGCTCACAGAAAGTCTCCAGAATCAGTGCTTGCAAATACTGGAGAGTTTCTTTCAATAATATAAATAATCTCTCTATGTAGATATCTACAGATAATAAGTATCTACAAACAATGAATACCTAGTATATAATAATACAAAGTCCACCAACCTCATGATCCCTCAAGAGACTGTTTTCCATCTTCATCCTACACTTGCAGGTAACCTAAAATAAACAGACCTCGTTAGATTAACTGCTGCAGAAGTCGTTAATTTTAGAGGAGAAATTTGTTTCTCACCTGCATGTGTTCAGACTCAATGTGATTCTTCATCTCAGACTTCGGGACTGACTCGCCGCAGTAGCGGCACACTTCAATGTTTCTGCTACAGTGGATTTCATGGATGATGAAATTAGCGGCAAGGATATCCTTTTTGCTACGAGAAAGTCAGAGAATACTTTGCAGAAGATACATTGATGACAATCTTGAGCAGTTTTTCGTAACAAAAAAAAATCCTAAGAAAGCTTTTTATGAATTCATGGTGTAAAGAATGAGTAACTAATGAGAAAGGCAGGCCCAAGCAGGCCTCAGTTTTCCTTCACAGGTGGGATATTAAAGTATACAGCATGCAAAAGGCACAATTTTCACACTGCATTAAGATAAAATCAATACTTCCTTACGCGAAAGGTAAATTTTGAAGAATAAACAAGTTATCACCAGGTTCGAGTTAATAAACTAATCTGAGATGATAAAACTTTCTTCCTGAAAATAACTTGGCTACAAGAGGTCAAAGAGTGCTGTGCTTGCAAAAAATCAATAATAGATCCTGCGAGGCCAGATCTGCTCCATGAATTATAGCAATAACCATACCACTCTGTGACCAAAATACGCCAACTCACCTTCTCTCTAAGATACTCATTTCCCTATCTTGAAGAGGATGCAAGGATTACAAACAGAAAAGGTCCAAAAAGAGCAGAGGAAGTAGGCACTGAGCCCTTATTCCTGCCTCAAGCAGG